>NW_026864616.1:0-83126 GCF_026571515.1 Ruditapes philippinarum
AATCATTTACCTGACATCGCTTGTTTAGTATGCCAAGCCATCCAGAACGAATGAAAAATTTAATACCACAAACTAAAAAAGGAGCGCCTACGGGGTACATTACTCGACATTTTTGTCGAGTTATCTAATATCTTAAATGTAAATTATATCTTCATGTAAAAACTTGCGAACCAGTATTTAAACTCCTGCGGGCTAAATGATATTTGGGAAAGATACTAACTCTTTTTTCATTACACGATTTTGTTTGAAAATCGTCTGAGGCAATGATTTCTAGCATTTTTTGGGCTAATACTTCTTTGTATATATCATGTGTACTAGTATTTTAATTAGAGCAATACTTAAGAAAAACGAATAATGTTTTTTATCAATCGATGGAAAACATTTAATAATTTTCAGAAACTTTTTTGAACACTATTGAAAACTTAAAAAAAAACTGATCATATTATTTTCGTAATAGACTTAAGGTAATAATATTGTCAATTGGTTCTATTTATTACTTGTGCCTTAATCTGATTTTACTTAAGTAAACATGAATCAGTCTTTTTTGAGCGTGCTACAATGTGTTGTTTTTACGACAAGACATGTTAAATAATTCACAGTTTGATACATAAAATATAAAATCTTTAAACTGCAACACTTCTTTCAATTGCAATGTTTTTCAAAATAAATGGTCATTTATTGTTAAAGAAGATTGGAGTTTGAATAATTTATATTTTGAGAATAACAACTTCTTTCAATATGTTTCTTGTATTTTAAATTTGATTTCTTTAGAAACTCTGATTTATTTTCAGATAAAACAAGCATGGAATTTCGTTTATGTTATACCGGTATCCACTTAGACTACTACTCTGTCTATTGCCTCACGATTATAAAACATATATTGTTCTTATAATTTTTTTTTCAAGTCAAGTCAAATAATTTATTGGCAAAAATATATACATGTTCATCGCCAAGTAACATTTTGGCGGTACAAAGTACAGAAAAGTAAGATACATACATGATAAATTATACATATACATAATTATTTATCAGCGTACATTATTTCAAACAAATGTATTAAGTAGATTCATTTCTTAGTTGCATTGCTGAATAAACAAATTTTGCTAAGTTAACAATTACATTTTTGTTCGTACATTTCATTATTGATATGAATTTATTTAAATTAGGCCATGAGCAATAATATCAAGGTAAACATTTTTTCCTTAAGTCGTTATAATATGGACATACTAATAAGAAGTGATATTCAGTTTCAATTTGTTTCATATTGCATTTTGTACAGAGGCGTTGGCTTTGTTATAATATAACATGTTCTTTGAAAATTGCCTAGGAATAAAAGAAGTAATTATGCTAGGTATCTGTTTCCTATATATCGGGAAATACCTTTCTTTACAGAATTTTAAATGTCGGTTACGAACAAAAGAAGTAAATATATCTGACCATTTGATCGTTGGCACAAAATAAAACAAATCTTAATTGAATATGTCAAAGTGTATTAATTAATTATATTAATCTTTTCTTACAAATCTGCATCTTTCTATTATGTGAGCATAATGTCTTCGTATGTCCATAATAACAAAGTGGTTAATTTAAACTCGATTAATGTATAACATTTTGACCATTACAGTTACAGTAATAAAGCGATGGTGTTAAACATAGCTTTCACGTGTCTTAGTAAAAAGAAAATGTGCAAAACGTATGTTCACTGGATAAGATTATTTAACTTGAATATAATCAAGTGCCAATTGCACTAAATATATACACGCGTATAAACTATATACCTAAAGCCCAAATTTATTCAAGTAATGATACATGTGTCAAACTTCCCCTGCGTGATCTAGGGATATGTATTACACTCGCAATATATAGTTTACCTTCTTGTTGATATATAAACGTAGCAAAAAATTATAAGATCATAAAAATAGCTTTATTCGTGGAAGTATTTTTCAAAGTTGCAGTACGTACGTTCACTGGATAAGAATATTTAATTCATTTATAGTAAATTGTCAATTGTATTGTAAACACATGTATAACCTTTTATAATTCCAAAGCCCAAATTTATTAAAGTAAAGGTAATTATATCAAACATCCTCTACATGATCTAGGGTTTTGTGTTTCTTGATCTAGATAAGTGTTTTATTAACAGAAGAATAATGCTATTGCAAAAAAATCAAAGTGATGCAGCACTGAATGCGACGGACATGCAACCGGAGAGACATTTAGGTGTTGTTTTTTTTTGTTTTTTTTTTTGAAAAAAAAAATAAATCACAAAATATATAACAGAGAAAATTTGTTTCATACAAGTTCGAGATTTGTAGAGCAATATATTTTGTGTCCCAATCTGATATAATTCAGATTTTCTTCTTTCAAGCATTTAAATACAGAATGAAATTTATGCCTAAAAACTCTGGTCAAACTTCAATCAGTGTCCTGATCGATTTATTCCAAGAAATCATATGTAAATAGAAAAAAAACTGTCAACGAAATATTTCTAAAATAAAACCATGCAAATAAACTTCAAGCGTAATACGTTATACATGTGAGAATGTTATTTAGAATAGATTCGTGTTATAACATAGTGGACATATAGACAATAAATTATAAGTCATTTGTATTTTTATTTCTCTTGGATGTCTCATTAACACTAGTTTTGGTTAAAATCATCAGCAATTAATAATGTATTTTTTTAGATTTTTTTTATTTACAAGGGCCAGAGCAAATCGTTTTTATTTTAATTTAAATGTCACTTAAGCACTACGATGTTTAGTTGTCCTTTTCATTTTCACACTAAATTCCATTTTCAACTTATTTGCTTCTTACAATTGTATAGAATTTCTAAAAGTATTTCATGTTAACAAAGTAAGTATCCGCTGGTTTAATACATGTACTAATCGCCTGTCCGAAAATCAGCACAGGTGAAGCAGAATCTATTTTTAGAATAACGAAGGTTAACTAATATCGTGACCTAGAAAAATATGTAAACAAACCACAAGAATCGGAAGTAGAACTGATATTATAACTTCCTTACCATGAAAGACTACATGGTGGTAAAGTGTTGAAAAACTCCCTTGTTACATGCATTTTCAAAAAATAGATATTTATACAAACCAAATCATTGTACTGTATCTAATTTATTTATAACTGCTGAATATTCAGCTTAACCCGCGGTATGAGTCACGAAAATAGTTCTTCTTTTATTAATGCGCGAGTTAGTCTAGAGTCACGAAAAACTTTTGATTTGTTAATAATAATGTTTCGTATACTAGTAATGTAGAAATATTTATTTCCTACTAATAATTTCTTGGAACTCAGAGCTTACACCTTTATTATAATTTGCTGTCCTACTTTTTCGACAGCGGTAAATCGTTTCGGCAGTAATTTGCATTCTGCGCAATAATACTACGGGACTACAACGTTTTTAACAATCATTTACGTTTATATTTTAACTTGGATAACTTAATTTGAAATTGAAAAGGCTAAAATGGACAATTTTAAGATATCCCGACAAAGTATGGGAGTTTAAAAGGATAAAACTCATGTGCTATTTCTTGGGCTGTTAATCGGTTGAGGACACTTTGCGCGATTGTAGCAGACGAAATCCAATGTGTGATGACTTAGCTCTGAACGCGACTGAGGGCGCGTCCGTCGCAATAAATACTTATTTGAGGAAAATTCCACGAAGGATTACAAAGTAATGGTATGTTTTGCGTCTAAGTACTTGTATAAATACGATAATGGGCGGTTTCAGTATAAAGTTTTAAGATCATGCATACAGACCAAGAAATGTTTTTTGTCTTAATATGTGTATTATTTTTGTTAATATTTAACACAATCATAGCATGTTCTTTTTTTATACAACTTTCTTTGTTCTTCAGCTTAGTGCCTTCGTTTAATAGCCATATTTTCGCACAATATATATTGTTGAAATATGATAAAAAACATTTATCTTACAAATAGTATATTTTTATGTGTATTTGCGGTTTCACGCACTTCATGCATGATTTGGTATTTTTGAATAACAGAAAAGGTTGCTGGTTTTGAATGTTTATATTACATTTTACTTGTCAAGACACGTAGTTTATTACAACAACAAAGACATCAAAAAGCGCCAGAAATATGCTGTAATAAATACATACATATCATATACTTTAATATAGTGAGCGTATCTTAAAAAAATCACAAATAACTCGTTTGGTTAAGTTATAAACGTTTGACGATTACCGACATACTTCTGTAGTGCTACACTGTATTCGAAATGATAAAGTTACAAAGCAAACGTACATAGATAAGTGTACAAAACAAGAGTTTAAAATTTCAATCACGTGCCATTTGTAGTGATTATACGTGTACAAAAGCAGCAACACCTCTCATGACAAACATGATAAAAAAGTAAAATTTATCATGTCATACATGAAACAGAAGTCACAAATCTCATGGCAACCAACGTGATAAAGCAGTCACACATCTCATGGCAAACATTATAACGCAGTCAAACTTCTCATAGCAAACATGATAGAAGTCGGCAATTATGGTACAAAAATCAAACCTCTCATGACAAAGATGATAAAGCAGTCAAACCTCTCATGAAAAAACATGATAAAGCACCGAAAACTCTCATGACAAACAAAATAAATCAACAAGCCTCTCATGACAAACATGATGAAGAAGACAAACCTCTCATGACACACTGATAAAGTAGACAAACTTCTCATGGCGACCAAAAAAAGGGTCGATAAGCCTCTCATAGTTAAAATGTTACAGAAGTCAAACCTCGTATGGCAAACATAACAATGTAGAAATACCTCTCAAGGAAATATAAAAAAGCAGGCAAACCTTTGATGGCGAACATGATAAAGTAAAACAACCTCTCATGGTAAACAAGATACAGCACCCAACCATCTCATGGCAAACATGATAATGCAGTCAAATCTCTCATGGCAAAGATGATAAACCAGTCAAACATATCATTTCAAAGACGATAAAGCAGTCAAACCTCTCATTTAAAACATGATAAAGAAGACCAACATCTCATGTCAACTTTGATAAAGTTGTCAAACCTCTCTTGACAAAGATGATATAGTAGACAAACCTCTCATGTAAATTATGATAAAGTTGTCAAACCTCTAATTGCAAGCATGAATAAATAGGCAAACCTCTCACTAGAAGTATCATAAAGTATACAAACATCTTATGGCAAACATGAGTAAGTACACTAACATCTCATAGCAAATATAATAAATCAGGGAAATCATTCATGTCAAACAAGAAAGAGTAGTCAAACTTCTCATGCAAACATGATAAAGCATTCGAATCACTTATGGAAAAATATGATAAAGTAGTGAAACCCCTCATGGCAAACATGATTAAGTAGGCAAACCACTCATGGCTAATACAATAAGGCAGGCAAACCCCCTGATGACAAATAGGATCAAGAAGATAAACACCCATGGGCAAAACATGATAAAGAATTAAACGCTCACTGACATACTTGACAATAAAGTAAAACCTTCAATGGTAAAATACAAGGGAGCCAAAGATCAATTTGCAAATATGATAAAGCAGAAAAACTTCTCATGATAAATAATTTTCCGTGAAAAAAAAATGAAATAATGTGTAACCTCGGCTGAGTTGCCTTTTTGAGTGCAAAAACTTATTTCCAACAATTCTTTAATTGCATTAAGTAAACTTTCACAATAATCTTAACATCATAAGGGCAACAACAACTAAACCATTGTCCCTAAAAGGGATTTTCTCCGACGAACTTACACTGCAACAATATATACTCGTTAATTATAAAGATATACAATCTCCCTTGACAAACGTGGTTTAGAAATGATATTTTGAATACCCTTTGAATAAGCAGTGATAGTGTCGCTGTAAAGTGTTTTTTTTTCTAATTGTGCTGAACAAGCCTTTATCTTCCCGGTAATATTTATATATATATATATTTTCCCGGTATATAAGTCTATATGAATATCAATTTTTTCTTCTATTCATTAAAACATCGACTGACTTATATCAATAAATAGTCAATACTATGCTATCAATTTGTGTTATACAATTACTATTGTTATTCCTTGCGGTCTGGAGACCGCAGGGTATTGGTACGCGTTTAACTTTTGAGGCATGGAGGAGCACGTGACCTGTTTTCGGTACATGGAGGAGCATGTGATCTGTAAACCGTATATGATTGGTTAATTGACCTTTTCGAAAATCCAGCTAAATACCGTTTGCCGGTACGTTACGGATTTACCTGTAGGGAATTAGTCCGAATTACACCAAATTGAGAACAAAAATCCATTACGTGATATTTCTAATTTTCTATAATTATTTTACCGTTTAAGGTGGAAAAACGTGAATGATGTCTTTGAAAATTATCAATGTTTCTTCAATATCTATCTCAAATTTTACAAACAATGAATTGTTTATACTGAAAATCTACAAAATTAAAATGTTCGTAGTGGCATCTGCCATAATAAATAGAGAAATTTTCTGCGTAAACTTGTGTGTTTACTTTATTTATTTTTTGCTAGGAATTATTCATAAAATGGTAGGCCTATTAAATCATTTTCTTAAAAAGAAATAATTGTTTTATGTTCGACCTTCTCCAGTCTTCAACGGTCACATACATGCCATTGGCTAACTCACTGTACAGTTTCCAAAGACCTTCTTCTATATTGTTCGATTATTGTCAACTATGTACCTGTTATAAACGTTTATTTATCTTATCCCCCCCAAAAAAAAAAAAAAAAAATGAAATATCTTTATATCATTAAAACGTTCACCGCAGGAAACCAATTTTCTTGATTAATACTTTACAATTATTGACTATCAATCAATTGACCAGATATGATATTCACCGGCTTAATGTCATATGCAATTGTTTGTAGACCAAAACCATTCAAACAGAAAAGGTCGCATACCTTAGGCAAACCAAGATATGTATGAGTAGGTCCCTAAATCCTAAAAAAAAAGTTGTTAAATGTTCATGTGAAGACTACCTTAAAACATTACGTAGATTAATTCAGAAATGATACTACAAAAATGGTAAACTAATGCATTTGTTACGTTTATAACTAAATCGTAAATCGGTTAATGTCACACTTTAAAACTAACTAGAAATACCTACCTTATCTTTCCTTCTCGTCTCTTTTCTGTTCTTCAAACATTCAAATGTTAAATTTCAGGTAAGCTTTTTAGTTTTTATAATCTTTACATTAACTTCATCACAAAATCCGTATATTTCTGATTAAAATAAACATACCGTAATTTATTCTCCCTAGTGTTAAATGTTTATCCTGGGCTCTCTGCAGCCATCTTGACGTGTCTCCAAAGTAATGGCTTTTGAAAAGGTTTTCATCCTTCAGGTTAACATGTAATTTATACCTCGTTATTGTATTTTTGTCGCAATTGGATGTAAAACTATCTCCTTGTGACTTTAATGTATAACAAAATCAACCAAGCGTTGCGCATTTAGTGAATAGGACAACCCTTTACGGCGTTTATTTGTTTGAATATAAATACGATACTTAAATATCGCCGGCATGGATTGAATATAACTTAATATCACAGTGTAGCGACGCCATGGAAAAAAAATGATTAATGTAATATGGCGAACTGAATTATAGCTAACATACAATGAAAATATGAAATATATAAAAAATATTGTAAAATATGACCCATAAACGAAAAGCACTTAAACCCTTTTCATTCAAATCGAGCTATGAAAAGCATAAAATTACGATTTTCAATTTATTTCAAAGTATATGTCTTAACTATCTTTGCATACATTTCTTTAAGGTGCCCCAGATCATTCATGTAAGAAATTCAAATGTTATGTTTTTAGGCTTTAAAACCTCAGTGGAGCCCCTTTAAACATAGCTAACATAAAATGTATATAAAATATATTAAAAGATAATTTTATGTCAATCTGATGAAAAGAAAAGAGGATGTGAATGTTGACATTTTCGGTATACAGTAAACTTCACATATAGCGAACACGGTTATAGCGAACTTCCGGTTATAAGGGACATTTTTTTTTGGCCCGAATTTTGCCCTTCTTTATTTAATGTAAAAATATACGGATACAGCGAACACGGTTATAAGGAATTATCGCTTATAAGGAACTCATTTTTTCGTCCCAATGCCATAAAAAGTACAGAAAATTACACTTTTATAACGAACTCCAAAATATCGGCTATCCGTAAACAGATCACGCAATTTCTACTTTCGTTTTCATCGGCACAGATTAAAACGATTCCGGGTCAGCTCGGCCCTAAAACGTACTCGGCCCCTGAGTCAGCTCGGCCCTATACCAACTCGGCACGGGTCAACTCGGCCCACTTTTCAATTATTTATATTAAGGTTTGTGTAATCACTATTTTTTGTAATATTTGTAATTATGTATAATACACGGACTTAATTTTCAGCTTTTGACAATTACAAACAAATTAAATGAAATTGGTTAAAGACATTAAAGGGACTCTTATTGTCACAGGCTATTATTATCAATCAGTGTGTTCGTAAGGATACCGATTAATTAGGTGATAATTATGATTGACGCATTCATTTAAAATTGATTAGTGACCACCTGCAATTAATTAGAAGCTTAATTATGATATTAAGTAAACATGTTTTTGTTTGATATTTTTTTAAATATTACTATGTTAAATATATTTTTTTAAAGTGGGCCGAGTTGACCCGTGCCGAGTTGACCCGTGCCGAGTTGGTATAGGGCCGAGTTGACTCTTTTCCGATTAGATTGGTCGAATGTAGCGGATATATTAGGAACAAATAATGACGATGACAGTCAATCTTCCGAAGACGAGATCTATTTAGATGATCTGCCGGTTGTGTCAAAAAATGAAGCTATTGATTATTTGCACAAGATTAGGTCATACTTCAAGTCTAATGCACATGTTGAACAAACAGTTTTTAAAAATTTATTGGATATTGAATTTAACCTGAAGAGTTGTAAACATTCCCAAACTAAAATTAGCGACTTCTTCAAAGCAAAGTGATTATTTTTGTGCATGCTACTGTATCGTTAATAAATAACAATATTGCATATATGTTACATATCATATAATTATCTTATAGCATGTGTATAGATATATTTATACATAAAAATTATATTAAAAAGAAACAACATTGCAAATATTCCTTTTTTTCTTTATTGAATCAATATAAGGGAGACAACAATGACGAACCCAAGAGTTATTTCTCTTAATCAAATGCTCTTCTAAATGGAGGACGATGGTAAACAATTAGTTCGTTATATGTAATACTGTTCGCTATAAAAACTTCTGATACAAGGAACTAATTCGCTATATGCTTACAAGGAACTCCGGATATAAGGAACATATTTTGAATGTCCCAATGAGTTCGTTATAAGCGGAGTTTACTGTATATTTCAAGCAAAAGCTGTCAAATGTTAAGCGCTTCAAAGGGATTACCCATTTTCAGATTTCTAATCTGAACCTGCTGGTAGATAATGAATAAACATGATGTTTATATGCAAAATAAATTACTAATTGATTGTAGATTACGGTATATTATCAATGCCAAACACACATTGAATTAGGTTAACTGAAACATAAAGTAGATATAAAACATATAGAATTTTTTATCAGTCACTTAAAAGTGTAAAAGGGTGAGAACATTTTCGGTATGTATTAAAAAAGTGTATTTTCTGTGCTTCCATGGGATTTCCAGATATTAAATCTGAACCTGTTGATAACTAATTAGTATGCTGGTTATATAGAAAATAGATTATTAATTGATCACTTATTAACAGCATCCTAAATACTCAACAGAAAAAGTACAATTTGACTTGGATACCTCATCCTTGCTTTGCCTTGTACCCTGCCCTATTTATATTTGGTGTCATTTGGCTCCTTGCCTGGGGTTCTGTGTTGCTGGGTCTTGTTGGGGGTTTGGCGGCCTTTCGTTCATGACCTTTCTTTCATATTTTATTCATGGTAATAAAACGTAGCCAATTGCCAATTAGTTCATATTTTGAACAATGTGTACAAATATGATAAACAAGATCAAAAAGGAAAGACGGCGTTCAATAAACGCAACTCCCACTCGACTCAGTAACAAGAATCAGCGCCAATGAATCTAGGAGGACCCCAATCAAATAGAGGAAAGGGTGCAAGTGAGAGCACGTACAGGCTTATCACTGAAATATTACATAAGGAGTTAGAAGGTGGGGCGAAGTAAAGAAACAAAACTAGGGGTAAAAGGAAGGTACTTACCGAAGACGAAAAAACAACAAGGGACACAAACATAAGTGTCATTAAACTGTTTGAATCAACAAGACATACATCTCAGGAACACAAAGGAACGGTCAGCGGCATAAGTACTACTGGGGTTTTTAAACCGATTAATGGTGCACCAAACCTCATACCTAGCCCCACTATGTTCCTATAAACGATACCGTGTAAATAAAATAAATCCATGCCGACTGAAATTCTTACAGTTGTCATAGTTACAAAAGGTGAAATAAGTAAAACACCAAAATGATCATGTAAAAACATGTAAAAGAAAACTAAATGGCCATACCAAAAGTACTTAATGTCTTAAAGGAAGACAGAGCAACAAGAAAATCACATACAAGGGCCCGACGAAGCAAGGCAGAAGACGAACATAAAGGCAATTCAGTCACAAAGGGCCTTAAGAACTGTCCATTATGTAGAGTATCCCACTTGGTTCGTCAGATGTAATCAAAAGAGAAATGCGTAGTGACCAACTGTAAAAGGGTTGAACACTAAGCATGCAGTATGTCTTAAAATAGATGGGACATAACCTCTTTTAATAAGATGTTTAATTATTTTAAAGAAAAAACAAACAGAAGAAAAATTACAATGACCCAAAATCTTTCGAAGTTTGTAAAACACTTCGCAATAAAAACCAGGCTGGCCAATTCCTTGTCGCAGAAGTGTTTTTAAATCACTGTTAAATTTTCAAATTAAGTCAAAAGTACGATAAAATTTTTCCGTAATTTATGATAGCGGTAGCCCTGTTTTGAGGCTTGATTATGAAGATCATGTTTTGCCTTACTATAAAACGAATATATTCCAATTTATTTAATATATTTATTTGCCTATGTGATAAAATGTGTTGTATGCTTCACTAAAGTAAATTTGATACAGACACATTTTACATCTTGAAATAAACCTAATTCTTGTGAGCACCTTGTTAACACAAAACTTTAAAGACACCTCCATTATTAACATGTATGTACCATACATAATATATACATATAAGTGGTTATCAATGTTCTGTTGCGTATTTTAGGTAAATTTTGTAGGGTAAAATGGAGGTACTAGTTTGAAATAAAGTTATATAAAATGAACATTTCATCCTCCCATAATCCTGTAAAGTTGGAAAAAAACTAAACGGTTTAACCAGCAAAATTTTAAGCAAATTGTTTGGAAAATTTTACAGGTATCATTCTATCTTTTATAGGAGAAAAAATTGCTCAGCTTTTGAGAAAAAAATGATTTAGTTGACAGTTTACTACTATCGTTACCCGATACTTTGAAAACAATATTCACAATTAAGTATTATTACACATACGCAATAGTTTTATCGCACTTTTGTTTTGTCGCCATCGCATTATCGCACTGTCGTCGTCACGTTATCGCACTTTCGCCATCGCATTATCGCACTGTCACCATCGCACTATCGCATTATCACACTGTCGCCATCGCACTGACGTATTGTTGTCATCGCACTATCGCACTGTTGCCCTCTGGATAATAAAGTTTAACCACGATGGACATAACGGTATTCCGTAGTTTATCTTAAGAATAAGCTGTATTTTTATACATACATATATATGACATGAAGAAGACATTTGTTTTTGAACTGAACAAAGATTTAAGCTTATAATATCAATTTTCATCTTGAAAAGACATCACACTAAAGAAACGTTCCTGTCTTTAGTAAAAGTGATTTTTTTTTTGAAAGTCAAGTACTGATTTAAAATAATTGCTACTTATCGTAAGATATGATAACAAAAAAGATTCCATTTAAAACATAAAATGTGGGGCCACATACCTCAGTTTATATTTCTATTGATTTTAATTGTTAACTCATTGTTATCTATTTCAAAGATCATAAACTCAATTTACCAAAAAAAATTGAAAGAAGGACCGATCTTATTAGACAAAATATATGTAGCCATAATTATATGATAAATGTTTTATATAGCTATATCACAGGCTTGAACTAGAGTAAGTGTCTTGAAATTCAATATCCACTGCACGAGTAAAAAATCTGAGGTTTCGTTATGGAGGTTTGTAGATGTAAACACGCAAAAAAAACTTTAAGAAGACACCTGCTTATAAAGTTATCAAAGGGAAATGGAATGTTTACCTTACCATTAAAAATAGCAAATACGTGACTACGTTTCAAATTTCATATGTTTACAAATTTTACAAAACGCTGGTAATTTGAACAGTTAAGACATAAATATTTCGAAAAAAAGTATTTGGTTAAACACGCATAATTTTAAACCAAAATAACATCATAAACAGTTTAAAAACTTAAGCCTATAAGGTGTTGGCTACATTTTAGTACCAGAAAAGAAGTTATCAATATATAATTGCTTATTCATATAAAAATCAAATCAAATCAAACATGTGATTTATAGATCCCCCAACTTATAAATTAATATGTATGGACATTGGATTTTCTTGATTGTATAATGTTTTATAAAATAAAAAACGAGTTAAGATGATAAAATGAGTTAAAAAAGACTTTGCTTACAAATACAGAAGCGCGCACTTTATGTCATGCTTTCCAATGTTTTATTGTAATATATCAGATGATTATATTCTGATAAACCACTAGTGAAATTTATAAAATTTAATTTTCACTGTAGCCGGACTATATCTGAATGCGGATGACAAGAAAATCATAACTAAATGGAATAACAGGCAGAAATAAATGCTGTTATGCGTAAATTTTGCTTCTTTAGGAAAAGAAAGTCGATGTCACCATACATCATATTAAAAATGTAACAAAATTAGAGAAATTTAACAGAACTATATTTCAAAATTGATGATGTGACGTCAAATATATTTCATTCGTGATCACCAGCTATTATATTTACACGCGTGGCTACGCCACTCGTGAAAATATTGCATCTGGTGTTCACTCAGTGAAATTATATTTCAATCAAAGTCGTGATTTATAGATCCCCCAACTTATAAATTAATATGTTTGCACATTGGAATTTTCTTGATTGATATTGTTTTTTTAAAATAAAAAAACAAGTTAAGATGATAAAATGAGTTGAAAAAGACTTTGCTTACAAATACAGAAGCGTGCACCCTTGCCCAAGGAAAGAAAATGTATATAAGATGTAAGCATTCCTATTACATAATTTGATATTGATAATATGTGAACATGTTTTTTTTTACTACAATGGAACATAAGGCATGGTGTTTTCTACATGAGATATTTTAATGTATTCAATCACTTTATAATTATTCCGCTTACACAACCACACGTTAGTTAATTAGGTTGACAAATTTAGTTGACTGCAGATACGCAGAAGTAGCCTAAATAAAGAAAAAGTCGGTGATTTATTTCATCAAAACTATATCTATCAATTCAAACCCTTAAAATTTCTTGGACCTTTTTAAGATAGATAAGAATTTTTTAACTTTCGACGAAATTTCAAAACAGGATTTCTTATGTACTTTTTTCTATATATTAAATAAACTTAACATATCTATATGCATGTTTCAAAAAATGTTAATAACTGTTAAAATAAGTAATTACTAAATTAATGGTATCTTGAAATAATCCACATAAATTTTACAGGTTGCTCCAAACATAGACCGATTACTGTTTTTGCTCTAGATTCACAAACTTCATGAATTAACGATTTCAATTTTTCTTTATGATTATAATTGCAGTAACTCATACGGCAGGCAAAATAAACTTCTAAAAATAAACAATATCACACACGAGCATCACACATAGATCATACCACAGATAGAAAGGCGACACACAGAACCACGACAAAGAATATAATAAACACGCAGAACACAACACTAATGAATATAAATTGATTAATATAAAGTATCATACAGGATCTGAGATAAATTTTTAAAATATATCTGTTTCAGGACGTGTATATTTTGACAGATGTAGCATATTTCTTTAGCATCTGCTGCATTTTATGCCACAGTTGTTTGAAATTAATTCAATAGCAGAAAATCTCTCAGTTATGTTATTCGTAAAACATTTCTTCAAAATGTTCCTTTTTTAGAAATGGGTCAAGAACCAGTACTCCAGATCTTCAGCTGTAAGGAATAAAAATTAATATATTCATATAAGGCAAAACATTTCCAACATTTTCATTGCTGGCATTTGTATATAATCTCGTATTAAATTTGTGTTTTCATCACTTCTATATGAAAGAGTATTTTGTTCACATACACTCATATTAATGGCAGTCATGAATCTTTAACATAGGTTTTTCTACACCAGAGAGAGTTTATAAGCTTTTTAATGAGCATGACAATCATCTTCATTGATTTTCTTTTCCAAATTACTCCAAAGTTGTTTCCCTTTTTTCATAATTTTATTAAAGTTGGTAAGGCTTTCACTTACAATGCAAGCCGACGACCTCATTTACCAGGAAACCATAAATAGTCAATTTGAGTGGACCTTACTCGTTTTTAAATACCATACAAAGGTGGTAACTATGGATCTTGAAATGATCAACATTAATATAGGCTGCCTACTTGTTTCACATTAATGTAGGCTGCCTACTTGTTTCACATTAATGTAGGCTGCCTACTTGTTTCACATTAATGTAGGCTGCCTACTTGTTTCACATTAATGTAGGCTGCCTACTTGTTTCACATTAATATAGGCTGCCTACTTGTTTCACATTAATGTAGGCTGCCTACTTGTTTCACATTAATGTAGGCTGCCTACTTGTTTCACATTAATGTAGGCTGCCTACTTGTTTCACATTAATATAGGCTGCCTACTTGTTTCACATTAATGTAGGCTGCCTACTTGTTTCACATTAATATAGGCTGCCTACTTGCTTCACATTAATGTAGGCTGCCTACTTGTTTCACATTAATATAGGCTGCCTACTTGTTTCACATTAATGTAGGCTGCCTACTTGTTTCACATTAATATAGGCTGCCTACTTGTTTCACATTAATGTAGGCTGCCTACTTGTTTCACATTAATGTAGGCTGCCTACTTGTTTCACATTAATATAGGCTGCCTACTTGTTTCACATTAATATAGGCTGCCTACTTGTTTCACATTAATGTAGGCTGCCTACTTGTTTCACATTAATGTAGGCTGCCTACTTGTTTCACATTAATATAGGCTGCCTACTTGTTTCACATTAATGTAGGCTGCCTACTTGTTTCACATTAATGTAGGCTGCCTACTTGTTTCACATTAATGTAGGCTGCCTACTTGTTTCACAATTCAAATGATCAACATTAATGTAGGCTGCCTACTTGTTTCACAATTCAGATATTAAGCACCGGTAGATAGAATAACAAAATAAACATGCAATGTTCAAGCAATACAAGTTCCAAAGCACCATTCTGATGGACCATGTCCATTCAATGATATCATTGCGGAAGACATGAATAAACAGTAATCTTTTGAGTGTTTAGTTAATCTGTATCATAGTAAATCTAAAGTTTTTTTGCATAATAAGGACATTATGTGTAGAGAACAGTTAAATAAAAAGAGCGAATTTTCTCAGGATAAATATGTATAACTTATGTCTCTAATATGCACTATTTAAGTAAAATGTGTTGGAAAAAATCCAAGTTATTCAAAAGCGATCCCATGAAACAATTTTAAGGGTTGGACAGTAAGACACTTTGAGGGTACATCTTTAAACATCCCAGAAAAAAACATCCTTTAAAACCAAATTCTCAAACAGAAGAGGGAAAACTCTTGAATTAAAGATGCTTGATTTATAAGCATTGTCAAACGTGATATAAATGATGACAAAGAACAATAATCTAAAGTACATACCATTGATAGTAACAAAAAAGTAAAAAGAAAACAAGTTCAAAAATATACCATTCTTAGAAACAAATAAGAAATTTAAAGAAATATAACAATTTTCCAATAACAAGTTCAAAATGAAAATTATCATGGAAACCCAGAAGCTACACTTTAAAATCTTATCACAGATAATGAAAGTGTTGATAATGAACATTTGGTTGAAATTTGGAGACAAGATATAGAGTATATAAGGAAAATTCAAGGTTTAATTGGAAGGTTATTTCAGGCATGGAATTGACGCTAGATAATTAAACCTTGTCAAAGTATCAAAATGTGACAGATTGAAATAAATCCTTTATAAAATGAGAAAGTTTGAGGGAAAATAATGTCAAAAAATTAAAAAATTCTAAGTTCAAGTTTGATATAATTCTGGTAATAGTCAATATAGAGTATTAAATCTTCCCCTACATGATTTCATTGATAACAAGTAACATTTATTTGAAGTGAGAAGAAGTTGCCTTTAGATAGAAAAGAATATATAAAACAAATAACATTTATTCATTACAAGTTCAAGGATGAACATAATAGTAATATATGTGCTGACATTATGAACCGTGCCACAAATAATGTTGGTGATGATAAGAATCATATATTTTAATTTAGAAGTAAATACATTAAGTACAAAAGAAATTGTATAAGAACAACATATCTTCATGAAAATTCTTAGATCAAGGTTGTTTTTCTGAAAAGTTGTCTAGATTGGGAAACTTGTCACATATGAGGTGGTTGAGAAAAAATAACATTTTGTAATATTTTAATATTTGGAGATTGAAGTAAATATTTTTTAAAAAGTAAGTTATAGTCCAAAAGATTTGGTGCGGGTTAAGTAGTCCTGAGAGCTCTCGGTATATACTACCTATAGTCGAGCTTAAACTAATGTGCATAATTTCCACACTGTCATCGTTCAATATTTCAAGTTTCATAAAAAAATGTTTCATTACATTTTGATTATCTATGGGCTTTATCCTAAGTCTATTTTTTGCCATAGCAAATATAGTTTTCAAAATATAAAACATTGCCATCTACCCATATATAAAGCTTCATAATTATATTTTCAGCACTTTGTTTTATTAATGGAATAATCTTTGCGAACGGACGTACTGTAGGACTGACAGCAGACAGATGGAGGGCAAACTTTAAGTCCCTTCCGCTTAAATCGGCAGGAGATTAATAAAGCTTTGATCTTGAAAAATCAAAATATACCTTTTGAATTTGTAATTTTATGAACAAGTCGCATTTCAAGGCTAACGTGTCCTGATTTGCATTTTTCGGTAACTTTATCATCAGCGATAATATTATATCCTAGTGGATTCATACACTTGCAAAATTTATTTTTTCTGAACATTTCCTTTCTTGCCACTGATCGGACCTTGAAGGAAACCACTCAAGTGATTAAAGAAAGGTCTATTCTTTTATAATAAAACTGTCGCTAAGTTACGAAATAAAAGATATACGAGTATTCGAACCTGCGTTATTTCGATAACAATGAGCCATACTTAGCACTATGTCACTGGGAACTTGGTACAAATGAATTTAAAAAAAAACTGTAATAGTATCAATACCAAATGCACTTAATCTTAACATCTTCGGAAACCTGGCCATTATTGTTAAACTATGGTATACAATCTAAATTTCAATGCGGAGATAGTTTAAGATAATTATATAAAAAAGATATTTTTATAACTTCTTATGCCAGCTCAGATAGCAATAAATATGCGCTACGTTGTTACTGATATGGATATCCTTACAAAAGGACAAAGATAAATTGTAAAGATTTTTAAACCTTATACTGTAGGTTAAGGCTGACAAACTTAACAGATGTAGTCTTAAAATAGAATTCATAACATATATTCAATTCGCCTAACTCTATTGACTAGTCTATGTATTCGAAACCATGGGGACATTCTCAATGCAGATATGAATATTTCCGCTGTCAATTTCATAGGCGAAAGTCACTTCTTTAAATAAATTTAATTGTTTTGTATCTTTAATATCACTGTTAATGTTCAATGAAATGTAAAACATTATTTAAACATACATTTATTACTAAATATTAAGGATAGTTATCGTTCATCTTGAACTGACCCCCACTATAATGCAGGTTGCCTAACTTGACATCCTCGGATATAGAAAAAAATCTTAATGCACGCTTTATAATTTTACGATTTATAAATGAAGCGTTGTTTTATGATGTAAAATGTCCCCAAAGTCTTAAAACTGTCTTACAAAAGAATTGAATTACAACTTATCTAAAAATTAAAATGTTTAGAGTAAAGTGTTTGGGGTTATTTTGCAAATATGGGAGCATTATAAGTTATTGTATCATAGTTTGGGACCTTTCTATGAAAAATGTGTCCGAGTTAAATCGTTTACATATCCATGCACCGTGCGTTAACTTGAGTGCAGGTATTAGTTACCTGTACTCCAGAGCATGCCCATTGATTGACTAGTTTTGCTAGGGTTTACTTATTGTGACGACAGAGAAGGGCAAAGCAACAGAAATATCATATTTAGATGCTTGTTCATTGGTTACTTTGCTCCGGGGTTTCAAATTGTGACAAAAGAAAGCGTGTTTTTATGTTTGTCTATGATTCAAAAGAGAAAGTACATCAAAACACTCAGCAATCTAAATAATACTCGGGGGCTCGCCCCTCGTACAAATCAAATTCGCCCCGTGCTTCGATGCTCTATCTATAACTTATTTATTTTTCATTTGGAGCGATAATTTATTAAAATAAAGAATATTAATTTTATTCTATTTAAAACGTGAAGATTTTATATAAAGGTTTTTGGTGTAATAAGTTTCATTTTCATTTTTGATCAAACTATCATTTGATTTTTGTAATTTTGCTTTGTTGGATATTTGATCAAGTGTCCTTTTCCATGTTAAGTTATGAGGGCATAAATTGATTAATGGTATTGTTCTTGAAAAAATCAAAACCCCTGATCAGTGTATCCAGCCGATAAAAAGGCCGAAAATGGCTGTTTTGATAAAAAGTCAATTTAAATGACTGATGATAAAAAGACCGATAAATAAACGTACATAGTGATAATGAATGAACAAGGGAGAATACATGGCAGAGGTTAATAGACATCATAATAATTCCCAGTATTTTACTTAATGTAATCATGACACTTCATCTTCCATACATGGTTATATTTTAAAATATATTGGTGCTTTAAGTAAGGGAAACGGTGATATATGTTTGGTGCTTTAAGTAAGGGAAACAGTAATATATGTTGGATGAATTCAACATTTTTGTCGGATGATATTCGTAGTCCTGGTTTTTATATCCTTCAAAAAGGCATAAACGGTAAAGTGAACTGTATCCTAAAGGTTATCATGGACACCCGATCGTTTCCGGTTGTAAATCAAGAAAAGAACATGTGTAGTACATACTTTTATTCCATTTTAAAGTCATTCACATATTTCTACTTTCCTTTATCACGAAATTATTTGTTATTGCTAAACTTAAAACCTTTTCTCTTGGGTCGGGAGTACAGTACCTCGAAGCTATACATGTTTCACATTCATATACGAACATACCACATACAGAGAAAGTAGAAGCTTGTAGGCACTTTCTTGAGCAAAATCCACACACAAAAACTTTCATATAAAGAAATATGTAAACCTCTTTCCTTAGTTTTAGAAAACAATAACTTTCAATTTATCATTATCTACAAAAAATTGTAAGCACAGCAATATGAAGTTCTATGGCACCATCTTAATATGCTTCGATTTTTTCTTGGTATATCTAAAAATGATTTCAAAGCAAACGAACTTTAACTCCCTGCTTGTGGCTCCGTTTTCTTGACGATATCTTTGTATATAGAGTCTTTTCCTTGCTAAGTCGAATGCTTGTATTGATAGTTTGAATAAAATCACATCCATGTATAAAATTTGCAGCGAATATTTCTATCTCTCATTCATCTATCATTTGTAGATGTAAATGTTACATTAGACGAAAACAATATATTACACACTGATATACGCATTAAAGAGACAGATACTCATCAGTATTTAGAATTCTCATCCCGTCATATAGTGCTTTATTGAAATGGTATTCCGTACCGACAAGGGAAACGTTATCGTCGAATCATTTCGGACCATGATACTTTCAATGATGACTTACAGAATAAACGTACATACTTTAAAGAAAGAAACTATTCTATAATTGTTTTTGATAATGCACTTACGAAGGTTTCATGTCTAATAAGATAAGAGGCAAAGTGTACTAACGACATTGTTATTCTCTTTGTTGTTGAATATAACACATCGTTATCTAATATTACCAATATCATCAAAAAGTAATGGGATTTATTTAAATTTTCAAACAAATTTTTTTTTCAGTTCAGTTATAAATCTTCATGAAAGCTTTAGTTGCATTTCGAATACCGAAATACCTTAAAGACATTTTTATCAATTATAATGTTATGCATTTTACAGAATTGCGAAATGTTTCAGTCCAGATGTGATAAAGAAGGGAAGATTTACACGTTGGAGCTCTTTTTTAAAAAAAGTACCATAAAGAATTGCTAATATTCCTTTGAAAAGAACTTATCTGGCTTAAAGCAATGGTGATTGTTTCTACAAATTGTTTTGTAATATCAATGTCAACAGCTTATAAAAATGTTATTAAGTAAACGAAAGAAACAACAATTAAAAACGCATAATTTAATATACATTAGGTTTGAGTAAACAACACTTTTTCCGATACTTATTTTTGTACTTATTTGTCACGGACACACATTTTATGGAAAAGCTTTATTGTCTAAGCTAATTTATAATTTTATGCCGAATATATATTGTTTTTCGATAAATATGGAACGCCTTTAAAAAAGAATCGTACTGGGGATTCATATGCTTTGAGAACTTATCTGTACGTAATTTGTATGAAATGCAAAATGTTTGCGTATATTTTAATTTTTTTAAAAACACTGTCAATCAAATAAACCGGAAACATATAGTGCTTTGTGTTTGGGTTTCCCTTTCAAAGTTTTTTATAATATAGGGGGCCCCTATACTTTTAGTGCTTTGTGTTTGCTGCAACAAAAAGTTTTTTTGTTTTTTAAATTTTGAACCACGTGTGTAGATCTATATTCTAACTGTATATAGTATTGTATATAGTATTATATATAGTATTGTATATAGTATTGTATATAGTATTGTATATAGTATTGTAAATAGTATTGTATATAGTATTGTATATAGTATTGTATATAGTATTGTATATAGTATTGTATATAGATATACAAGTATTGTATATAGTATTGTATATAGTATTGTATATAGTATTGTATATAGTATTGTATATAGTATTGTATATAGTATTGTATATAGTATTGTATATAGTTTTGTATATAGTATTGTATATAGTACTGTATATAGTTTTGTATATAGCTGAATTCATAAAGAAATATTAAATGGAAATGTTCTGTTTTCATTTGATAAATGTTTCATTCCTGCGTTACCGTCACGTTCCGTGTAGCGTATAGTTAAACGGACGTTACGTCATTTGTTATTCTATAACGTCATTTTCTTTTGAATAAGACAAAACGTAGAAGGCTAAAGAAATGCGTTTGAATTTATTGGACTATTTCATATATAATTGCAATTGACTTAGCATAATTCAGACAAGATATGTTAAGTTCAAAATGTTTAAACAAAAAATATAAGGTTATTAACTATTTATAACGCTTTATAGTATTTTTTTCAAAATAAGATAAACATTTTTTAAATACAAACAGAATTTTTTTCTCCAGATTACAGGTATATACATAATGTAAACATCATGTCATGAGAAAAAAATGAAAGTTGTTTGAAATAGAACATGTTGTTCTGTCCAGTATTAAAGAATACAGCTTCGTGAACATACAATGTACATTCATTGTATTATTCAAATTAAACATATTCAGCAAGAACTTAAGTAACCAATATTTTAAAAATGCAATAAACAAAAATAAGCATAGTATACATTTCAGTGGTTTATTTTACCAATCTAATTGAGTATTGAATCAAAATACTAAAACGCTGTCTTAACGTTTAAAGGGTGATTAAAACATGTTATAGAAGTAATTTGTTAAAACAGTTATGCAATATGACTGAAAGAGTTATCCGTCTAAACAGTAAAATCTTAGCTTATAGTAGTTTAATACATGTACTTCAACACACTTATGTGAATGATGGTACACTTTTTTCTCAATAATTCTCAATAATAGAATATAGGGAAACGTTAATGCAAGGAAATCAGTATAATACACTTATAAACTTAAACTTATAAAATAAAATAACAATGAATATTGAACACGAATTTGAAATTAAGGTAAATATTATAATTTAAAAAAATAATTCGAAAAACCAATGTACAAAAATAAAATTGAGAAAAGGCTGCAATTTACGATATATATCACTAACCATCGTTTGTGGGGGTATAATTAAGATTTTAATTCAACATTTCATCTCTTCACTGGTCTGTGCATAACTGAAAAGTAGACATTTACCAACTGTCTGGCCCTTTTATAGTTTTTCCCCGGTGTTTTTCGATCATATTTTTTCAGTGTGTTGTCAAAGTCCACTTTTAAGGCATATTTATGGAAATTTATCTGATTCTTAGACATTTTAAAAAAAATGTTCTTATATATTTCAATCTTACCTTTGGGACTTTGAATAATTTGAGGGCAGTTTTCGGAATTCTTATAAAAATCTGGAAACAAAGTGATCCATCGGAAGCATTGATCACAACAAAATTTAAAGAGAAGTGCAGACTCGGTTTGATTGAGTATGTACATGAGGCATAATGTAAAGTGCAATACCCTTATACCCCCAGCCCGGCTTAAGCGGTACTCAATTCTAAACACTTAATAGTGCTGGCATCAATGATCCCGGAGGACCAGAAAAATATAACAACACTGAAGTGAAGAACGGGGCAACTTTTTCTCAGTTGTCGCACAACACTTGACACCCACCGTTGTGAAGCACCAAAAAAAGAAAACAAAGTGATCCCTCGGAAGCATTAATCGCAACAAAATTATAAGATAACTGCAGACGCGGCTTGATTGATTCTGTACATGAGGCATAATGTAATGTGCAACATTCCTCACGCCCCCAAGCACCGGCTTGAGTGGTACTCAAATCTCAACACTTAATAGTGCTGGTATCAATGATCCCGAATGACCAGAAAAATATAACAACACTGAAGTGAAGAACGGGGCAACTGTTTACAGCTGCCACACAGCACTTGACACCTGCCGTTGTGAAGAACAAAAATCTAGACACAAAGTGATCCCTCGGAAGCATTAATCACAATAAAATTACAACAGAACTGCAGACTCGGTTTGATTGAGTCTGTACATGAGGGATAATGTAAAGTGCAACATCTATCACGCCCCCACCCTAGCACCGGCTTAAGCGGTATTCAATTCTCAGCACTTAATAGTGCTGGCATCAATGATCCCGAAGGACCAGAAAAATATAACAACACTGAAATGAAGTACCGGTATTGGGCAATTATTTACAGCTGTGACACGGCACTTGACAACCGCCGTTGTGAAGCACAAAAATCTAGGCACAAAGTGATCCCTCGGAAGCACTAATCACTACAAAATTACAAGAGAACTGCAGACTCGGTTTGATTTGGTCTGTACATGAGGGATTATATAAAGTGCAACATCCCTCACGCCCCCTAGCACCGGCTTGAGCGGTACTCAATTCTCAAAACTTAATAGTGCTGTCATCAATGATCCCTATTATATTTCTCAGTTTCTTAATTTCATATATAAACATGCTTGACATATTGAGGTTCTAATAGGGGTCAAGATATATGATCTAAGCTAATTCGAAGATATTTACATTTTGAAGGTTTTATTATCACAAGTATGATAATCTTTCAGATTTATTTCAATTCCCGGAATTGGTAAGTGATTGTTTAATAGAAATACTTTTAACTTTACAACACTATAATTATTTAAAAGTCTTCAATTCCAGTGGTATGAATTATATAGAATTTCTGGACCCTGCAAATTGTTCGGATTTCAAAATTTTTGAATTTCAGAAGTTTCGGATTTTTTTAAGTTTCATCTGCACTTACAAACTAAGATAATAGGTAGACCTTATTGTAATATATTTTTTTGAGGATTTTCAGCTGAAAAAGTGTTTCCAAGAAAGCCATTTCAGCCGATTGTGAGGTCTTACTAAACCTCTAAAAAAGAATGAGACGACAGGAAAACAAAATCAGTGCATTGTAGTTACAGTCAGGGAACTGTTTCCCATCTTTTATTTCCACCTGATATCTGAAATACCAGCCCTCCATATTTGAGACTTAAAACTTACTGTAACAACTTTATATTCATTACGAAGAATAGACTAACCATGATTTACAAAAAAACTGGTTTATAGACAAATGCTTTTTTAACAGATCCTTATTCTATTTTAAGAAAAATAAAGGACTTAATGACTACTGTTACTTAGTTTGCTTAAAGATTAACCAGTCAAAGTTAAGTCATTTTATTCGATGCTTAAACACGAACTATTAATGCAAATCTAAACAAAGTAGATCTATAAAACACAAATTCATCAGATCCATGGAAAATGAGAAAATAAATGTTTAGGAATTATAAAACGTAATATTTTATAGTAATGATAAGACTTCGGCCATTTCTTGCATTTTCATATGTTTATATTGCTCTATTTAAAAGAGAACATTGCCTTATATATCAATGCTAAAAAAACGTAAAATAAACCTCTTTACGTTTCTTGTTAAAGTGTAAGCTTCCGTACAGATTCTGACGTTTTGCTGGAATGTTTAATTTTACTTTCTGTTCTTTTTCTTTCCAATATTTCGACAAAATATGTGCCATATTCGATATATATGGAAAATAATTAAATAAATAACATATTTCGTTAAAATTTAATTTTGCCCAAAAAAATGCCTAAATCAGATCACGAGGTATTATCCATCAGGGCGTTCCATTTGGGTTTATAACTCGCATGCAAACATGGCAACAAATTGCCAATATAACAATATATATTAAATATCAAAATATGCGGATTTAATGTCTTCAAATCACTGCAAAACTTTTGTTTTAACACGTTCTGGTATATCATATGTAATCTGTATAATGACGGATCTGCGTGACAGAAAATCATCCGTGCCATGCTGTATTTATAAATAACGCTAGTCTGCTTTAATTGGAAAATTCGGATCCAATTACGCACAAATTTCAGTTAATTTCAGTTAAGTTCCGTTAAAGTAGGAATAAGACGAAGTTTAAACTTACAGTTTAATAATGAATATAACATTTCCAAAATCATCAAAAATAGCGCTAGGAACTATATTATGATAATGAACGTTATATTCTAAAAATGTAACACCTATTCAAGTTTACAATTTATGAATGCTAATTAGTCAAATGACAAAAAAAGATTGTTTTATAGCTGCTGCATTTTTTTTTCAATTTATTGAATATGTAATGCCATCTGATTGATGATAATAATGAATAAAGGGAAAGTATCGTTGTAAAGAGGATTCATATGACTGTTGATTTGTCTCCCCTAAATATGACGGCTTTCCGAAATGAGTTATGTTTACACAAACTAAATGTTCAATTTATCAAAGAGAAATAAATTCTGTTGAGTAGATTGATATAATTACAATATAAGTATCTCTTGTCAATCCGTGTATTGCATATTTTCTTGTTTTATCGCCTTAACAAGATGTTTTGTTGAAATGGACAATATATAATGTGCCATATTTCAGTGTCTCACTTATTAATATTATAATAAATTAATTAATATTTAAATAACATGCTTTAAGGTATTTATGTGTCTGTGAACATCAAAATATCATAAAATAAACACAGCTACATGTCGTTACATTTACTCGTTGCTCGACCCACAATAACCCAATCTGTAAGTGACCTTTAGCGTCTTTTTCCGAGGTCACAGTATATGTTTCTCCACATATGTTTTGACACATGTTGTAAACCTAAGATACTATAATAATACTGTAATGATGATTATATAAGTTGTGTTTTACCAGCATTTACGTTTTTAAACTAAAAAGTGTACAAAACATGAAAAGACAGGCCAGGCAAACTTTATGGAACTATACATGCTAATAAATAATTAAGCCGGGTCATAGAATGAACATAACACACGGAAAACTTGGAATATATCACGTGCAGTAACAAAGTCTCAAAAGTTTTTATTGATATCTCAAGGCCAACTGGGCGTGTGAGAAAATTTGAAAAAACGCTAAATGTGATGGTAAAATGTTATAAATATGAGTTTTAAATATTTTATAACTCAAACATTTACTGTATTCATAAATAGAAGTTTGCCAACCTTGAATAAACTGATCCTTAATACTAGCAGAATTTATTTTCTTAAAATATGGACGGAATTGACTGTTTCAAAAATCCAATAACAAACCGAGAGAATCAAAAGAAGTATGCACAAATTTCAACCAAGGAAAATCCACATCAAAATCAAAATATAGTTTCTTTGACATGCAATAAAGTATAGAACAAATTTTATCTTTTTTTTTATCATTAACCAATTTTCCCCAATAGTTCAGAACTCTTGACTTAATTTGCAATGACAAAGGCAATATTCCTTGCTTGCCATAAATCATAAATGATTGGGTAGATTGCTTCAGTCCGAAAACTAATTTAATATATTTCAATTGGAAACGATCAATTATTTCTACATTTTCTACTCC
Organism: Ruditapes philippinarum; assembly: GCF_026571515.1. Lineage (NCBI taxonomy): Eukaryota > Metazoa > Mollusca > Bivalvia > Venerida > Veneridae > Ruditapes > Ruditapes philippinarum. The sequence continues at coordinate 26,793 of NW_026864616.1, forward strand.
CAATTTGGTTACCAATGGTAAAATGTCATACGTAACGTCATATATGATTTGTAAATGAATATAAACACCAGGCAAACTTAATCTTATTAAAAATGAAGCTGGGTCAACGAATAAATTAAATTTAACACTTAACTAGAAAAGTGTCCATAGGACACGGGTGCCCCCACCGCGCCACTGCTCTGTCAATCTTATGACTCTAGGTCAAATATTTTTTGAAAACTAAAAATCTTTTACTAATTAAAGGGCAAGAACTTTACAAATACTGAATAAATCCACAAGCGAACCCCAAAGTGCATAAGTACACATGCTGACCAACATTCTTGTAAACTTTCAGGCCTACAAGTGAATTCTTTTTGAGCTATGCATGAACAAGTTGAAAATTGCAAATTTATATTACTGTAAGTCAAGCGCAATAACTAAAAACAAAACTGAACAAGAGGGCCATGATGGCCCTGAGGTCGCTCACCTGTATATAGCCCCCCCCACACACACCCCCACCCCCTCCCTCCAACGTTGCAGGGCCAATTAAACCCAAGGGCTTTTTATTTGCACAAACTTGGTAGACACCCATAAGAAGATGTTTCATGCTAAACATCTAAGCTCTAGCTCATTGGGCTCTTTAAAAGAAGATTTTTTTTTAAGTTACACTATACACATATAGTTAAAAACAATGACACCCCTGGGGCCGGGCCAGTTTTGACCACAGGGCTTTTATTTGAACAAACTTTGTAGACACTTACTAGAAGATGTTTCATGCTTAATATCTAAACTCTAGCTATTTGGGTTTTTCCAAGAAGATTTTAAGTTTTTGCTATACACATATCAAGAAAATCAATGACCCCCGGGGCGGGGCCAATTTTGACCCCAGGTCTTTTATTTGATCAAACTTTGTAGACACTCACTAAAAGATGTTTCATGCTTAATATCTTAACTCTAGCTATTTGGGTTTTTTCAAAGAAAATTTTTTAAGTTTTTGCTATACACATATAAGGAAAATCAATGACCCCCGGGGCGGTGCCAATTTTGACCCCAGGGCTTTTATTTGAACAAACTTGGTAGACACCTATTAGAACATGTTTGATGCCAAATATATTAGCCATAGCTCTTTGAGTTCTTTAAAAGAAGGTTTTTTAAGTTTTTACTAATTATGCATATAGGGAAAATCAATGACCCCCGGGGCGGGGCCAATTTTGACCCCAGGGCTTTTATTTGAACAAACTTGGTAGACACTTATTGATCCCCCGGGGCGGGGCCAATTTTGACCCCAGGGCTTTTATTTGAACAAACTTGGTAAACACTTATTAGAACATGTTTCATGCTAAATATCTTAGCTCTAGCTCTTTGGGTTCTTTAAAAGAAGATTTTTTAAGTTTTTACTATATGCATATAGGGAAAATCAATTACCCCCGGGGCGGGGCCAATTTTGACACCAGGGCTTTTATTTGAACAAACTTAGTAGACACTCACTAGAAGATGTTTCATGCCAAATATCTAAGCTCTAGCTCTTATGGTTTTTTAAAAGAAGATATTTAAAGTTTTTTTCTTTTGGTTGCCATGGCAACCAGAGTTCTGCATGGAATTAAATTCTTTGAACAATTTTTAAAGGTGACCACCAAAGGAACATTTCTGTGAAGTTTGGATGAAATTGGCTTAGTGGTTTATGAGGAGATGTCATTTAAAGTAAAAGTTTACGGACGGACGGACGACGGACGGACGCCGGACGAAAAGCGATCACAAAAGCTCACCCTGTCACTTTGTGACAGGTGAGCTAAAAAAAATGCACATGCAAAGTCCCAGGTTCATAGCTTCACAGTGATTGGAATCATTATTCCTGTAATTTAGTGATGTTGATCATTATTCCTGTAAAGCTGGTTGATTCTAACTCAAGCACTCAAGGAACAAATAACACCATAATGAAACGGTTTTTACTAAGTCAAGCGAAATAACGCTACAAATACTGGATAAATCCACAAGCGAAACCCCAGGTGCAAAACTAAATATGCTGAGCAACCTTCCCGTAAGGTTTAATGACTCTATGTCAAATCCTTTTTGAGTTGCATGCGACAAAAGTTGAAAATTGCAAAATTTTACTAAGTCAAGGGCAATAACTCTAAAAATACTAAAAATATCCAGACAAAAATACCCAGGTGCACAACTACACATGCTGATCAACATTCCTGTAAAGTTTCATGACTCTATGTCAAATACTTTTTGAGTTACGTGCGACACAAAAGAGAACGGACGGACGAACGGAAAGGACAGACGGACGAACGGTTGGACAAGGGTAAATCTAAATGCCCGCCACTAAAGTGGGAGCACAATAAAGAGAAAACTCGGACTATATCACATGCAGTAACATATTCGTATTCAACGGTATGATTTGTATAACGTCATAATCATGTGACGTCATATATGACGGGAAAAAAGCGTATACCCTGAATATATATTGTATATTTATGCAATTGACTAGTCAACTAGTCACGGTTTATTCAAGATGTTAGTGGTTACCCATCGTTTGACGTCACATATGGTATAAAAATACACCATTGGTTGCAAAGTTGTTATTGCAGGTGATATTACATATGTTTAACACGTAAATTGCTTCAATTCCAGTTCTATTTCACGAGTCAATCTCTCAATCTTAGTACAGTGCATATATTGTATATAGCGTTATTTATGTAATTGCAACTTAGTCATTGTAATATGGATAAAGTGGAAAGGTCAGAGTCTCATTCTAAGTAGTCTGCATATATTATACATAACATTGTTTATGTACTGACAGCTTAATCTTGTTATTGTGGATAAAGTGGAATGGTCAAGGTCTAATTCTTAGTAGTCTGCATATATTATAAATAACGTTGTACTGACAGTTAAGTCTTTATTTTATAAGAAAAAAAGTGGGAAGTATGTATCTAACAAGTTTTAAACTAGGTCTGTAAGAGAGGGGGGAAACAAATAATATACAAATCAATTATGTACAATTCTTTATTATGAAAAGTCACACATACATGCTATCAGAACTATTCAAAAAGATACATTTCACTTTTTAAAGTACATTGTATTACATAATAATAACAAAAACCAGCAGAATAATGATGCTTCATAAACCTTATATGACCAGATCAAATGTTATATATTGCCTACATTTAGTTGGCATTTCTCTATACTGATATATATGTCTAAATTGTTGGATAAATTAAATAAATATGGATCTGGTGTATCCATTCTGAATTTAATTGTTTTAACCTTATAAAATACGAACTGTTATTTATTATACGAGTTATATATTACAAATGTATATTATCATACAAAATGTTAGTCAACCAAGGCTTGAATCTAAGGTTATTTATTAATTTTCAATTCTTCAACAAAACTATTTATTTCTAATAAAAATACAAAGTTCCATATTAAGTGAATAGAATTGTTTCAAAAAGTTTCCAGTTCTGTCTTAGCCAATGTTTTTATTGATACTTACAAAAAAACATATACTGAATAATGTTTTCAATGAACATTTCAAGTTTTAAACAGTCATGTTTAATATATAAGCATTTGTACAATTGACATAACATATTCCAGACTGAACTTATATAGAATTGTTTAAGCATAAATATGGATGATATAGATTTGTCACTATGTTATTCTAGGTTTACAGATGTATATTCCAAGACACAAACAAACATGTTTGATACATGTGTTCATAAGACATAACATATCTAAGCATGAAATAAACATAAACATTTATATATCTAGTAAACAATTAACAACAATCTTCGTGCAATTATATGTTTACTAATATATACTAGATGAATTTACTTTACATTCAAATTTATAGTTTAAAGACACATTAGACACGCCACAGAAATGAATAGATTTTTATTTTTAGGAAAAGAGAAAATATTTGTTATATAATGTTGTAATAATAAATTTACAACATGTGATATTCTTATCACCTGACAACTGACACAAAATAGAAAATATGATTGGTGTAAACAAATTGTAAACAAAATGGTTATTTCACATCCATATAAAATACTTATTTATCATAACTGTACTAGTTGCTAAAATGCAAAGGAAATTGAATATAGCTCATATATATGGTCAATAAGAAACTTTTTGGACAAAAAATGAAAGTTTTTAAAAAATAAAAATGATTGCTTTTTTAAGGCTTAATGGGCCTTTAAAACAATCAGGTATAACTGTTTAAATTTTTGTATAGTTACATAACATTTCTTGTTATAAAATAATGTGATCTTTTTTTCGTAAAAGGATTGCAGTAGCTTGTAATTATACAATTAACAATATTAACATGTAATAATATGTACTAGACACATTCAATCAGAATTTCATGTAAGAAACACATTCAGTAAGAATTTCATGTAACAAACAGACATGTGTAACATATGTTTATAAATAACATATCTTAATATTGGTATATAATAACATCAGCAAGCATAAACAAGAGGGCTATGGTGGTCCTGAAATCGCTCACCTGTCCACAACTGTATTCAGAACCTCTCTATGACAAGGAACAAGTAATATTGTAAACTATAAACAAAGCAGATAAAAAATAGAAATCTTTAACTGATATCACAATGTTCATATTTGTATCTGAAATAGTGCATGTGTAAAAACATAAGTTTTTAATATATACATATACATGTTAACATATCAATGAACACCAGGCGGGGCCAATTTTGACCCCAAGGCTTTTATTAAAAGAAACTTAATAGACACTTACTAAAAATGTTTCATGCTAAATATCTAAGCTCTAGCTTTGTGGATTTTTTTAAAGAAGATTTTCTTTAGATTTTCCTATACACATATAAGGAAAATCAAAGACCCCCAACCCCCGACGTGACCCCAAGACTTTTATTTGAACAAACTTGGTAGAAACCCATTAGAAGATTTTCAAGCTAAATATCTAAGCTCTAGATTTTTGGGCTCTTAAAAGAACACGCCGGACGAAAAGCGACCACAAAAGCTCACCATGTTATTTGTGACAGGTGAGCTATCTAACATACCGTAAATAAGGTGTTGTTATATCATTACTGTTTAAAAGCATTAAATCTTTATTTTAGCATTGTCTGAACCCAGGGGTACTGATTTGGCTCAACTACATTCATCACGAATGAGTTATGCATTGGTTATCCAGGATGCATTTTAAGACACAAGATTACAACATAATTTTTGAGTAATTTCATGTAACATATGTTTTACAATACATGTAAACTAACATATCATTATTATGCTGACATCAGCAGAAATATAACTCATGCCTATAATGTGACCATATCTTGGTACTAAAATTTGACAAATTGTTTAATTAAAAAATTCTAATTCAACCGTTACAGAAATTATCTATGAAAATAAACATCTGATAGTATATAAACTTATAAAACATGGCTGTCTGTGTGAGAGAGCATATTGGCATCCGAGAGCTGGTATATATCCCTCAGGTATAGCTGAGACTTATTATATTCCTGAGGGGCAACTGAGAACTGACTTATGATGAAAACTGGAATACATCCCCCCACTGGGGGTAGTCGAGAATTTATATATATCCCCCAAGGGGCAGTCAAGAACAGGTATATATCCATGCCGAGAACTTATCCGAGGGGTAGCTGAGAACTTGTTTGTATCCCCGTGGGGCACCTGTGAACGTTTATATATCCCTAAGGGACAGCTGAGAACTAGTATATATCCCTAAGCGGCAGCTGAGAACTGATATATATCCCTGAGGGACAGCTGAGAACTGGTATATATTCCCAAGGGGCAGCTGACAACTGGTATATATCCCAAAGGGGCAGCTGACAACTGGTATATATCCCTAAGGGACAGCTAAGAACTGGTATATATCCCCAAGGGGCAGCTAAGAATTGGTATATATCCCCAAGGGGCAGCTGAGAACTGGTATGTATAAGGAAAATCAATGACCCCCCCCCTATTTTTGACCTCTGGGAATTTATTTGAACTAACTTGGTAGACACTGACTAGATAATGTTTCATGCCAAATATTTAAGCTCTAGCTCTTTCAAGAAAATGTTTATGTTTTTTCTTTCGGTGGCCATGGCAACCAGAGTTCTGTATGGAATTAATTTTGTTTGAGAATTTTTAAAGTTGACTACCAAAGGAACATTCTTGTGAAGTTTTAATGAAACTGGCTTAGCGGTTGATGAGATGTCATTTAAAGTAAAAATTTACGCTGGACGGACGCCGGACAAAAAGCGATCACAATAGCTCACTATGTCACTTTGTGACAGGTGAGGCGAGCTAAAATTCATATTTACATCTATGGTGTATAACATGTTTTGATTAAAAATTATGTTATACTGTCTATGTAGTTACAGTATATACTAGTACATATAAATTTACAGCAAGGTATATCTATACTTGCCTAGTGTTTAAAATTATCATTCTAACATAAACAACAAAGAGTTCACTTAAAGGAGCTCCACTGAGGTCCAAAAGCCAAACAATAAAGAATAAAAATAGAAAAGCCAAAACTGATTAATCGGGATATTCAATAAGGGAAAAAATGATACTAAAGAAATATACTCGAAATAAAATTGAAAATCGATATTAATGAAGTGTAAATTTCAGACGGACTTTAGCTATAAACATTTAAACACTGTCGACAGGACATTGTGCTTGACTATCCACAGTGATGGATAATGCAGAATTTTCTAACTTCAAAAAGGGAAATAATTCTGTCAAATATCTATGTGCTCGGACAGTGACTTCCTATTACTCTCATATATGTGTGTGAAGTTCTAATCCACTCTTATACGTAAAAACTTAACCAAGATTTTTTAAGTCGTAAAAGGGAAATAAATATGAGGAAAAAAATATGAGAGGTATGGGATTTGTGTTGGTCATGTTAAAGAACAAGAATGTCAATTGAAATTTTCATTCAGTAGTTTTTTACATACCAACTTGCACACATAAAAGTAACCCAAGTTTGACGCCAATGCGGTAAGTACTATTATAACATTAGCTATTCATTGAATAGTCGAGCTAAAATGATTACTAGTATTTTGGAAAAACAAAGTGAGCAAATAATCTGAAATTTTGCATACAAATTTTATACATGATAAATAATGTATCTTCTTCAAATAGTATGAAACCTCAACAACATAACTCCCGTCCTATCATGTCAAGAAATTAAGAAAATATTATCCTCAGGGGAGACCCTTTAACGATACTGTTTGAATAATACTAACTAACAGTATTAACTTGTACACATTTATGGTTTTCCATAATTACAATTTGTGAAATTTTTACAATCTTTACAATATAAAACAATCAAAGAAGGAAACTCTAAAATATAACATGTAAATGGTCCTCATCTCAATGAAACAATTTACTTGTCCTATATATCATCTAACAGGTATTTATAAATACCATTCCATTGTCCTATATATCATCTAACTGGTGTTGATATATACCATTCCCTTGTCCTATATATCATATAACTGTTATTCATATATACCATTCTCTTGAAATATTTCTCATATAACTGGTAATTACATATACCATTCCTTTATCCTATCATATATTATATAATATAACTGGTATTTGAATGTTATATTTATATTTTACTTTTTTCTGACCTTGTTCATTAAAATTCTGTTTTATGATATTTCCATTCAAATTACTTATTATATTTACTTATTCATTAATTTTTATGTACTTGCTAATCTATTTATGTATTTATAATTCAAAGAACCTATTACTTTTTCAAATTATACTTTTCACAAACTATCCCTTATCTTTCAAAAAAAAAGTTGCCTATATTTTCTTTATATTTTACTGAATTTCTTTCATTTATTTATTCAAATATACATTTGAATATTACTTTCATCAATTTCAATATTATTACAATGATCAGAAATTGATATTTAATGAACTGTTTTGATGATTGTTATCTATCATATTGTATTACATTCATTATTTAACATATCAATATATGACTTTTGATTTTTTTTTTTTGCTGATAATGTTTATTTTAATAATTATGTCTTTTATCATGAACTAATTTAGATTAAGCACTATGTTAACTGCATGTATTCTTTCTCACTATGTTAAAAATTCAGATCATTTTTTTTTTGTTGAAAGTGAAAATCCAAGTTATCATCTCTTTTAACATGCAATAATTTAGTTTAAATACTACCTGCATACTTTATCTAATTTTTGTTGAAAATTCAAACCAATAATGATCATGTTTAACATGAAATAACATCAACAAATTCACCATGTCTTTTAACGTTTAAACACTATTTCAACTACATGTATCTTATATCACATTTTGTTGAAAATACAAACAAACCATGATCATCCTGTTTAACATGAAATAGCTGATCCTGATCTTTAACATACTGTTTAGCATGTTTTCCCTTCCCTCCTCTAAGTCCATGAAACATCAATGTAGACCAATCATCATTAAACTCCTCACCATCTCCTGTTATATAACAACGCATTACATTCACCTTTACAGTATGAGGAATATCAGGAAGACTATCAACAAACTTCTGCCATGTTGTCAAACTCATTATGACACCATTATTAAGCTTAATGTACTTTAAACTCTTCATCTCTAAAGGTAACTGTATTATATTGTCAGTTAACCTACAATACGTTAACTTAAGCTTACTGAGATTGTGTAACAATGGTAATACTGTGACTAGTCTCTTTGTTATGTTGGTATGATATAATTGAGATTTATTGTATTCATCTCCATAAAATACAAGTTCTTTTAATTTGTTAGATTTTCTAATTATATCAAATATTTTCTCATAATTACTATCTATTAATTTTTTAAATGAAAATATTTCAAGGTTTGTAGTATCAGCATCTATCACACTAACAGTTTTTAACAAATCAAGATACTGAAGTTGTTGATGTTTTGATAAATTTACATCATGCTGCTTCCTACACTCACATTTAACTTGATCAAGATCTATTTGTTCAAGATGACTGGTTCTCTCAAGAAAATTACAAAATGTAGTAGTATCATCATGACTCATTTTTATATCACTTATACTTATTGCTACAAGATTGATCATACTAGGTAGGTAACTAACAACAGTTTTACACACTGGGTAATACTTGTCAGTGTTATAGCCATTATCAAGAGATAGAGATTTTAATGTTAAAGTATTTACTTTAATTGTCTCAGAAACACAATTGTTCATCTCATCAATCAACTGTTCATTACACTGTGTACTACTAGTAACACTTTGTAATTCATATTTATATTTTATTTCAATTTTTTCAAGATGATGAAACATTGGTAAATATTTTGTAAATTTAACATTTTTTTGTGTTGATGTAACCTACATAAATAGACAGAACAGTGTCAGGAACAATTTGATGCTGATCAATACTTGAACAAACAATATCACGATTATCACTATTATCAATGACTAAATCTCCTATATAAAATACAGTATTACTTCCTACACTACATGTTGCATTTAATTCTTCCATTGAGTCAAACATAAGCTTTTGAATATCAGTTATATATTGATCCCTACTAATTCTATTATAAATGTCACTACTTATTGTTCTCCTGTATTCCTGAAGACGAGAGTCTTTTGACGCAGTATCATGTATGTATTTTGAAGCATGTGTTGCTAACTTTGGTTCTAGACCACATAGCATAATGATGACATTTGACTGCTCTAATATGTCATTTACTGTTGAACAATTCCGAAAAACCTCAAAAATAAACTTTTTGACTAATTCAACATTTCCTGTACTATCTGATGAACACATTTTTGCATTGAAATTGATACCAATATTTACTGCAGCCAGAAATTCTTGCATTGATTTGTGAATGAAAGAGAACAATGAGCTTTTAGGTTTAGATACAGATAAAGAAGGACATTTATCTTCTGTCAAAATCCCCAGTTTCAGACATGTTTGTCGCACATCTTGTGATATTTTCAAATCATCAAACACAGATTTGTCAAATGTTAAGGACTTATCCTTAGGATAATTGAACAATGTCTCATAAGCCAAGCGTGACACACCATATATAAGATGACTATTTAATCTACATATCTCTACATCTGTTAAATACTGAGGGAGTTCAACATTCTGAGAACTTTCCATACATTCTGTATAACTGCCTAAAGTTTTATTGAAATTCCAGGTGAAATAAAGTTCTAACATACCAGTATAAATAGCACACCTTGAGGTTTTATCAAGTTTACCATCACACCATAGACAAACCAATTGCTGCAGCATAATTGGTACCTGTTTCAGGCCAACCACAGAACGTACCTTAAGCTTTTGTTCACACTCACTAGGATCTAATGATTCGTTCAACGCTGTTATTGTTTTCTTAATCATTTCTTTTTCATGTGTTTTATCAAACCCTTTTAATTTCAATAATTGATGAATCTCTCTATTACTTACTCTCAAACTTTGAATTTTCCATGGCCGTGATGTAGTAACAATTGTGTATTTCTTTGTAAAGTCACGTTCAGGAAGGCCTGCCTGGAACTCATTCCTAGTCTCACTGTCAAAAGACCATTCATCTAAACCATCAAGTAAAATAATCATCTTTTCAGAATCCTTTTCCAGAAGTTTACTTAAATTTTTTATCTTATCATATCGCATTTCAAGCATTTCTTGGATACTTCTGATCTTTATGTTATGTCTAAGAGAAATATAAAACATGAAATCAAATTTCTTCATTTCCTTGACTCCTTCAAACTCATCATCTGTATTGTGTCCATCACTGTGTGCCATACACCAACAGTTGATCAAATATTTACAGAAACTACTCTTACCAGACCCTGCATCTCCAACAACATAAATAAATTTCTGTGGTTCCCCGTTCTTTGTGAAAATCTCTGACATGGTCTTTATTTCTTTTTCCTCAGACTCCCCTCTGTTCTTTTCTATCTTTTTTGTTAAAGTGGGTCTTATATAAATGTCACTGAAGTTATAATTTTCCTCATCTGGTTGTAAAGGTATTGCCGATACTTTAAGTACATCACTGCAATAATGTTCTATCAATTGAGTACGACAACCTGAAATTTATTGAGCAGTCAATAAAGTCAGCAAAACTTACAAATTATCTTAACATTACAAGATTCCCTCACAAACTGGAGAGTTCTCTGACATTGAAATGATGATTTTGTAGTAAGTGCTGTTTTGTAAAAGAATAAATTAAATGTAAAATCATATGTTAACATTATCACAATTAGGGCAAATTTTACCTATTTTAGCCTTATAATATTATATGAAGCTTACCTGATTTAGCCTTTTCATATTCTATATAACATAACCTGATTTAGCCTTTGACCTCCATAGATGACATTGACCTTGAGCAAACCAAACACAAACATTGGTTATGCATACCGCCTTGTTGAGGCAAATTTAAGGAAAATCACACAGGGGGTATAAAATATACAGAGAAAAGAAACAAGAGGGCCATGATGGCCCTGAGGTCCCTCACCTGTATATAGCCCCCCAAACCGCCACCCCCCCCCCCAACGTTGCAGGGCCAATTTAACCCAAGGGCTTTTATTTGCACAAACTTGGTAGACACCCATAAGAAGATGTTTCATGCTAAACATCTAAGCTCTAGCTCTTTGGGCTTTATAAAAGATTTTTTTTAAGTTTTTACTATACACATATAGTTAAAAACAATGACACCCCTGGGGCCGGGCCAGGGCTTCTATTTGAACAAACTTTGTAGACACTTACTAGAAGATGTTTCATGCTTAATATCTAAACTCTAGCAATTTGGGTTTTTTCAAAGAAGATTTTAAGTTTTTGCTATACACATATAAAAAAAATCAATGACCCCCGGGGCGGGGCCAATTTTGACCCCAGGTCTTTTATTTGAACAAACTTTGTAGACACTCACTAAAAGCTGTTTCATGCTTAATATCTTAACTCTAGCTATTTGGGTTTTTTCGAAGAAGATTTTTTAAGTTTTTGCTATACACATTTAAGGAAAATCAATGACCCCCTGGGCGGTGCCAATTTTGACCCCAGGGCTTTTATTTGAACAAACTTGGTAGACACCTATGAGAGCATGTTTGATGCTAAATATCTTAGCCATAGCTCTTTGAGTTCTTTAAAAGAAGATTTTTTATGTTTTTACAATGTGCATATAGGGAAAATCAATGACCCCCCCCCCCCGGGGCGGGGCCAATTTTGACCCCAGGGCTTTTATTTGAACAAACTTGGTAGACATCTATTAGAACATGTTCCATGCTAAATATCTTAGCTCTAACTCTTTTGGTTCTTTAAAAGAAGATTTTTAAGTTTTTACTATATGCATATAGGGAAAATCAATGACCCCCTGGGTCGGGGTCAATTTTGACCCCATGGCTTTTATTTGAACAAACTTGGTAGACATCTATTAGAACATGTTTGATGCTCAATATCTTAGCTATAGCTCTTTGAGTTCTTTAAAAAAAGATTTTTTAAGTTTTTACTATATGCATATAGGGCAAATCAATGACCCCCGGGGCGGGGCGAATTTTGACCCAAGGGCTTTTATTTGAACAAACTTGGTAGACACCCATTAAAACATGTTTCGTGCTAAATATCTTAGCTCTAGCTCTTTTGGTTCTTTAAAAGAAGATTTTTTAAGTTTTTACTATATGCACATAGGGAAAATCAATGACCCCCGGGGCAGGGCCAATTTTGACCCCAGGGCTTTTATTTGAACAATCTTGGTAGACACTCACTAGAAGATGTTTCATGCCAAATATCTAAGCTCTAGCTCTTATGGTTTTTTAAAAGAAGGTATTAAAAGTTTTTTCTTTCGGTTGCCATGGCAACCAGAGATCTGCATGGAATTAAATTCTTTGAACAATTTTTAAAGGTGACCACCAAAGGAACATTCCTGTGAAGTTTGGATGAAATTGGCTTAGTGGTTTATGAGGAGATGTCATTTAAAGTAAAAGTTTACGGACGGACGACGGACGGCCAGACGACGGACGGACGACGGACGGACGGACGACGGACGAAAAGCGATCACAAAAGCTCACCCTGTCACTTTGTGACAGGTGAGCTAAAAAAGGTTGGATGTTTGGCATTTGTCCTTCAAGGGGATATTGACCCGATGGAAACAAACAGACGGAATGACTTACCTAATAATGCCGCAAAGTAATTCCAGTATAGCACCAACCACATAATATGGTAGGATAAAATCAAATGTTACATTGTAATTTCATAAATTTAATAATATTATAAATTTAATGATATTGTATGATCCGGAGTATATAATTATATCATTTTAATTTCTAAAATGATAAAGTAATGATGACATTCAGCTGGTTTTTATTTAAATTAATGGCAATATCATACACTTGTACATGTATGTACACCATCAGAACAAATATTTTACTCACCTAACTTGGTTTGCTCATTATCTGCCTGACCTTGACCTGAGGAAGTTTCTGTCTTAAATTTTGTCATCTCCTGCAAAAACAAATCATCTTCTTTACTCCAAAAATACTTTTAGTTCAAGACTAATCTATAAGTTATTCTTAAGATGTTACTAGAACTGGGGCATAAGTGGCCAAGGGTTAAGGTTGTTGACTTCAAACCACTTGCCCCTAACGGTTGTGAGATCAAATCCTGAAAGACCATTTGAATTATTTCATGTGAAGAAGCTATCCAGCTAGCTTACAGAACGACCATGGTTCTACTCAGGTACACGTTTGTGCCGGAAATAATGCACGGAAGGTCACCTGAGGTATTCCTCCACCAGTAAAGCTGGAGCGTGGCCATATGATCTTTACTATGTCGGTGTGATGTAAAACCCAATCAAACGAAAAACAGAACTGCCACTGTCATGACATGAATACCCCTGCATACCACTTTGTCAGAATAAACAGTAGTCATTAAGAGCTCAATGACAACCTTGACAACCTGTCAAATCTGTGGGTAGAAAGCCAGTGCATTAGTAAGATATGTATTCTACATGTTTTTAGTGGCAAAGATCAAAGTGACCTTTACCTTTGACCTACTGACTTCAAAACTGAAACATGCAACTGCATGACTTGACTACCCTCCAAATTCATGCAGCTTTGCTGGGGGTGTTTTATGATGAATATATGAGAATATAATTATGCTTCAAATGTGAAATGTCAAAATCAATACACTGTGGACAGGCATTCTTAAGCATTTGAGCAGACAGGCTTATTGTAGTTAAAGCCCCTGTGACCTTTACCTTTGACATATTCACCTAAAAATCAATATGGGGTCATCTACTAGTCATTACTAACCTCAGTACCAAATAAGATGACTGTTAACCAAAGCATTCTTAAGTAATTGAGCAGACAAGCTTTCAGAATTAAAAGCTTAGTGACTTTAAAACTAATAGGGGTCACTTTATAATCATAAACAACATCCATGCCAAATATGAAGACTGTGGGGCAAAGAATTCTAAAGATGTTTGGTGGACAATTTTTTATAGTCAAGGCCCTTCTGACCTTGACCTTTGACTCAGTGACCACAAACAATAGGGGTCATCTCATAATGATGACCAACCTCCATGCCAAATATGAAGACTGTGGGTCAAAGGATTCTAAAGATGTTTGGCGGACGAGTTTTTTTTATAGTCAAGATCTTGACCTTTCACTCAGTGACCACAAAAACAATAAGGGTCATCTCATAATCATGAATAACCTCCATGCCAAATATGAATACTGCTGACCAAAGTCTTCTAAAGCAATTGAGCAGATAAGCTTTCTTGAAGTACTGGCCCCTCTCACCTTGACCCAATGACCTCAAAAGCAATATTGGTCATCTAATGTTCATGACCAACACCATGCCGAATATGAAGACTGTGGGTCAAAGGAATTTTAAAGTTATTGGGCAAACAAGCTTTTTCTAGTCAATGCCCCTGTCACCTTGACCCAGTGACCTCAAAATCAATAGGGGTAATCATGACTAACCTCTATGCTTAATATGAAGACTTTGGGTCAAAGGATTCTCAAATTATTTGGCGGAAAAGCTTTTTTGCGTCAAGGTCCCTGTGACCTTGTTTTTGACCCAGTGACCTCAAAATCAATAGGTGTCTTTGAATAGTCATGACAAACCTCCATTCCAAATATGAAGACTGTGGGTAGAAGGATTCTTAAGTTACTGGGCCGACAAGCTTTTTAGTCAATGCCCCTGTGACGTTGACCTTTGACCCGGTGACCTCAAAATCAATAGGGGTCATCTACAAATCATGACCAATCTCAATATCAAATATGAAGAATTTGGGTCAAAGGATTCTTAAGTTATTGGGCGCACAAACTTTTTTTAGTCAAGGTGCTGTGACCTTGACCTTTGACCTGGTAACCTCAAAATCACTAGGGTTTATATTTTAATCATGACTTATCTAAATACCAAATATGAAGACTGTAGGTCAAAGGAATTTTATGTTATTGGGTGGACAAGGAAAAACTGACGGACCGCCAACGTCCGACTGCCAAGCTGATTCAAGTATACCCCCCTTACAATTTTGTTTGTAGTGCAGGGGTATAAAAATTGATACAAAGGAGTATGTACTGAATTGTGAATTCAACATAAGACGGTACAGCTAACATTATACTTTAAGTGTAACCTTCACAATGAAATAGTATAGCTAACATTTAACCTTTAAGTGTACCTTTCACAATGAAACAGTATAGCTAACATTATACTTTAAGTGTAACCTTCACAATGAACGAGTATAGCTAACATTTAACCTTTAAGTGTTACTTTCGCTATGAACCAGTATAGCTAACATTATACTTTAAGTGTAACCTTCACAATGAACGAGTATAGCTAACATTTAACCTTTAAGTGTTACTTTCGCTATGAACCAGTATAGCTAACATTATACTTAAAGTGTAACCTTCACAATGAACCAGTATAGCTAACATTATACTTAAAGTGTAACCTTCACAATGAACCAGAATGGCTACATTAAACTTTAAGTGTAACCTTCACAATGAACCAGTATAGCTAACATTTAACCTTTAAGTGTGACTATCAACATGAGAAACCATAGCTTACATTTAATCTTTAAATATGACCTTTTTTAAAATCAAAATTGAAACAATTTTTTTCAGCTGATATTCCTTAATACACTTCATATACATTATATGAACCTGGATGCCTTTCCAGTCAAACAGCCACAAGAACGTAATCAACAAGAAAAGTTGAAATACACAATATGCTCCATTTCTAGCGCTCATACTATTGGTAAGTTTGAAACTTGCCATAAATAGGTACATAGAAGTGTTCAATTATGGAAACAAGGGAAAGAATAATGACCTACTAGTAATAAACTATCAAATATGTGAAATACCTTGAACCTTTGAACAAGTGACCCCATTATGACTCATCCATATGACTGTGTAATATGAAGACTTTTTGATAAGAAGTTTTCAAGATAATTAGCGGAAACCATTCTGCATTTAAGGCCCCTGCGACCATGACCTTTGAGCTTGTGATCCCAAAATCAATAGGGGTCATCTACTACACATGACCAATTATTAATTAGTATGTGAAATATGAAGACTTTGTGATAAATAGTTTTCAAAGACAATAAACAGAAACCATTCAAACATTCAAGACCCCCTGTGACTTGACCTTGTGACCCAGAACTCAATAGGGGTCATCTACTAGTTATGACTAATCACTGTGCGAAATAAAAAGAAATTGTGATAAATAGCTTTTAAAGATGAGCGAAAACAATTTTTGACTTTTGATCTAGTGACCCAGAAACCAGTAGGTGTCATCTACTTCATATGACCAATGAAAATGTGATAAAAAGCTTTCAAGACAATATGCGGAAGCAATTCTTACACGCAAGGTGTCTGTGACCTTTACCTTTGACCTAGTAACCCAAAATTAAATGGGGTCATCTAGTAATTATGACCAATCAGTACCGGTATGTGGAATGTGAATACTTTGTGAATACTTTGTGATAAATACAATGTCGTCTTCAAGATAATGAGCAGAAACAATTCTAACATTCAAGGCCCCTGTGACATTAACCTTTGACCTAGTGATTCCAAAATCAATAGGGACCATCTACTACTATTTTGTTTAATCAGTATGTGAAATATGAAGCCGTTGTGATAAACGCTTCAAGATAAGGACTTTGACATAGTGACCCCAAAATCAATAGGGGTCATTAACTAGTTTTGACCAATCAGTATGTGAAATATAAAGACTGTGTGATAAGTAATTTTCAAGATAATAAGCAGAAACCATTCTGAAATTTAAGGCCCCAGTGGCCATGACCTTTAACTTGTGATCCAAAAATCATTTATAGGGGTCATCTACTATATATGACCATTTAAAATGTGAAATATGAAGACTTTGTGATAAACAGTTTTCAAGATAATCAGCGGAAATCATGTTGGCTACCGAAGGGCAGACAGACTGACATAAGCAAAGTAATTTACCCCCTCTTTCTTTACAATTATTATATCTTCATCTTCTTAAATGTAAAGATGTTACATACAGTTGAAACATTTAGTTAACAAACAGAAAGAAATTTGTTTTACCTCTTTCTGTTCTGAAACAAGAGTCTCCAAGACTCCAAGTTTCTTTTTCAATTCTGCATTCTCAAGATTTTCGTCATTTACTTTGGACACCTTAGTTTCAAGTTCTAATAGCTTGTTCTTCAGATCATCATGTTCCTCTTTAGTTGCAGCACTTTCTGTTGATTTCAAAGCTTTTGCCATTTCTTCTTTGATTTGCCTCATAATCTCTTCAAAACTTTCAGTCGTAATAATAAAATATTTGTTCTTCAGCTGATTAAAAGAGATCAGTCTTGTTATATTTTCTTTCATAAAAAATGTAGCTATGTAATTAATAATATTTACTCTTCTATATTATATATCAGGTCAAACTTCATTTCAATTTATCCCAATTGCTCTTTTATTGGTTTCTTATCTATTACAGCGTAACCAACAAGAGGGTCATGATGGCCCTGCAATCCATCACCTGAATATATGCCTTTGGGGTAGGGCCAATTTTAGCCAAAGGGCTTTTATTTGAACAATTTTGGTAGACACCCATTAGAAGATGTTTCATGATAAATATAATAAGCTCTAGCACTTTAAGGATTTTAAAAGAAGATTTTTTAAGTTTTTACTATACACAGATAATGAAAAACAATGATCATTGTGAAATGAAAATGATCCCCCGCCCTCCCCAATTTTGACCCAAGGGATTTTATTTACACAAACTTGGTACACACTCACTAGAAGATATTTAATGCTTGGAATCTAAACTCTAGCTCTCTGGGTTTTTAAAAGAAGATTTTTTCAGTTTTTACTACACACAAAAGGAAAATCAATGACCCCCAGTGCAGGGCCAATTTTAACCCCAGAGCTCTTATTTGTACAAACTTGGGTGACACCCACTAGAAGATGTTTCATGCTTAATATCTAAGCTCTAGCTATTTTGGTTTTTAAAAGAAGATTTTTTAAGTTTTCATTAAATACATATAGGGAAAATAATGACCCCCTGGGACCAGTTTTGACCCTAGGGCTTTTATTTGAACAAACTTGGTACTCACAGACTAGAAGATGTTTTGTGCATAATATCTAAGCTCTAGCTAATTGTTTTTGTTTACAGCAGATTTTTTAAAGTTTTTACTATATACAAATAAGGAAATCAATTACAGCCCCCCCCCCCCGGGCAGGTCTATTTTGACTCTAACTAGATGATGTTTCTTGCCAAATATTTAAGCTCTAGCTCTTTCGGTGTTTTTAATGATTTTTCAAAAGTTTTTTCTTTCGGTAGTTCATCATGGAATTAATTTCACACTTAAGGGTTTGACATGCATGACATGTTGAGGTTCTAATAGGGGTCAAGATATTATGCGGGTCACAGATAATTAGAGATACTATCATACAAACATATTGCAGATTTTATTATCTCAAAAAAAATATCCTTCATACGCTTTTTTCAATTTTCGGATATTTCAAGTTAATTTTTTATTGATATAATCCAAACTTTAACACAATATCAGAATTTAGAATTCCTCAATTTCAGAGGTATGAATTGTAAAAATTTTGGGACCCTGAACATTGTTTGGATTTCAAGTTTTTGGATTTCGTAAGTTAAAAAAAAAAAATAAAATAGTTTCACTGCACTTGCAAACTAAGTTCAGTCTGTTATTATATACTTTTATCTTTTGATAGGTATATATGTATTTTTATGTGACTTTATCAATCAACTTATGGAAAGTATTGTTTTGAATTTGACTATTACTTCAATATCATATTGCTTCAAATTCTGTTCCCAAAATTATGTCGTGAATTTAGTGGACTGTTTTCTTAAATCATTGTAAGTCGACTCAATAAAGATTGTAAACTGACATCATACATTATTTGCACCTTACATCTTGAAGTTTCTTCACCGCTATCTGGGCATCTGATTCGTTGTGTAACAGCTCCTCACCATCTTGTAAAACTGCTATCATATCATTTAAGTATGTATTTGCCTCACTTTCTTTCTAATTCCATGCTGCTTGAGTGGAAAACAGTATTTCTATACTGACGTACCTATTGAATAGCAAACACAGGTTCAATATTGTTCTATGCATATATATATATGTATGTATATATATACTATTAAGCAATCAAAATTGTTTTGTTGAAACTTGTTTAGGTAATTACCTTCATTAAAGATGCAATCATAAATTATACCAGGCCTTTTTTCTTACAAAATGTATATATTTATTGCAAATTTGAGGAAATTGTGTCTAAGACTTAGTTGTGAAATTTATTATTTGGGGAAAAATATGCCAGCATATAGGATGTCTGGATATGGATTTTTTGGGATTGGGAAAAAGAAGTCAAAGTTTGCATTGGGAATGGAGCCTTTATTTGGACCCATGGGATAGGGGAAAATAGGCCTGCTACACAAATATAGTTCTATATACAAATCTACAATTGTACATGTTTACAGTAAATTATTAACCACAAGCCTTGTGAATTGTTACAACAAATTTTGAAATAAAAACGATTGTTTGGATTTTTATACATTTGTTTGTGAATCTTTAAAGTGGTGAATTTACTTCATTACCTTCATTAGTAAAAAATTTACATTTTCTCTTTTACGTACTGAATTATACAATTATTATAACATTACAATACAGCTAATAAAAGATAAACAAGACATTTTATTAATTAATTTACCTTTGTAAAAAAGATTGTTTGTTCCTGTGACATTGCATCCAATGTGGCTATGAAAATACTGGTTATTTATCATTAGATGTAGATAGCCCAGCTGCAATCAGTTTCACAGGCAGATTGTTTTCTGCTCGTTTAAACCCTGGAGCATTTAATAAAACACTTACCCAAATGCTCCAAGGATCCTGTCACTTACTGTTGAGCATCGGTGTTTTTCCAGTTAGGTGCAGGTGGTGAGGATGAAATGATGCTGCACAATAAAATCATAGATGGCGCCACATATGTTGTTCGAGGAACAAGCAATTTTGCCCTTACAGCAACAGCTGCATTTTTACCTTGCCCAGAGGTACAAACTCTGTTTTAGGCATTCCCTTCTGGCTTACTGGTCTGGCTTGAGAAAGTTTTTTTCAACTCGACAGCTGCCACACGTCACAGTTGATGGTAGTGACTTTGTTAGTCCTGATGTTTTTGTAAGATATCCTTATGTTGTTGGTCAGCTATGTCATTACAAAATGGTGCCAGTCCCTCCTTTAAATATCCAAGTCCTAAACCAGCCTTTACCCACTGTCTGTATTTTTCCTTCTCTAACTGAAGTTGATGTGCCATCCTGATACTCTATCAATATCTAAACAAACAAAACAAAAAGATTATGTTAAATTTACATAATAAGTTATTATGGTCTCAAAGTCCAGAATACTGGGTACTGTAAAATCATTATTATTTGTATGGCATGAATTTCTGTAGTTTTTAGTGGGTAGGTTTAAAGATCCGACGAAATTTTATCCCGACAAATACTTCTTGCCATGTCTATATTCTATATATTACAAACATGCATCAGCGCTTTTCTGCCGATTGTTGTGTAATGAATGCCGCCCAGAGGCAAGGATTACATTTATTGGCAAGCACTGTGTGATACTTAAATATATGTACATGCGGTAAGTGAAATGCGCGGCGATTAAGTGTAAGATTACTTTGCATTAGGTTATTTATTTTATTTTTTTACAAGAAATTGAAAATCCACAAATTTAAGAACCCACGAAAATGCCCGTTTTGATAAAACCACGAAATTTCATGTCCACGAATATAGGTGAATTCGCAGTAAATGTGATATGTGTTCCAAAAAACTAGTGGTGTCATCCATCAGGATTTTTGTACTGATATATCAGAAATGAATTATCGGCGATACAGCGATATATCAATTGCCAGGCAATATTTAGCTTTCAAGATTTTTTTAATGTTCCATAAGGACACTGACGACTCTATGCAGTTATAATTAAACGTATGCATATTGTAAAGAAACCATTTGATAAAACAAAAAGATAAATAAGCTTAAAGTGTATTTCCTTAAACATATAACTATAAATGACAACTAATGACTAGTAACTATAAAGTTTAAAGCATTTTTCATTCTAATTTTAGTGTTGTTGTTGCAATTACAGTACAGATAACGAGGAATATGCAAAATCCTCGGAGGATCGAGGAATCCTCTCGCAACTCCGCGAGAGTTTTTGTCCATAAAAACGAGTGACTCCGCGTGAGAAACTTATGGTGAGAATGACTCCGAGACGAAAAAAGTTGTCACTTGTGATACTTTACATCAACAAAGAATGTTGACAACATTTTTATTTTGAATGAATAATACATGCGTTAAAGGATTTTAGTTTAGAGGAAGAGCATAAAAATATATTAATAAAATGAATAAATATAGCATAACATTACTCGGAGTCACTCTTTTTGGCTCGGAGATTCACGGAGTCCCGTGGACTTAAACGTCACTCGTCGTCGATGCGGAGTCACTCTGATCTTTGCTGTTCAAAATATACCGGGGTTTAATAAGCAAATTAGAGTGTTTACAACCTGAATAATTATTAAAGTTTAACATTTTATAGTCATAATTTAATTCATACAAAGAAACACTGACACAAATTTTCTTGGCATTTTCCCTTTTTAAAATCTGAATTGAGGGGTCTTAACACCCACTTAGCAGACTTGTGAGATTACAACGAAATTCGGCAGTTATGATTCGTTGGAGACATGGGGATGTAATTTGGTGTGATTTTCATTTTCATTTTGGAAAAAAAATGTTTGAAAACATTTGGCATCACAGGCGTTAGTCACTTTATCAAATATTTTACATAATCGGCCTATATTATATATATATATGTATATTAAGATTGTAGTATATACTTAGTATATAGCCCATATAGAACATAAAAAAGTTTGCTTCAAGCACCTGTGGTTGGCATTCAATACCCGATATTTAAAAAAATTGAAATCAATTGTAAACGTGTGACCATATAAATGATTAACAAATATTCATTAATTGAACAAACATTATTTTTTATCCAGTTTCCACTCCTCCATTTGATATGTTCTATAATAAGTTATTTCCACGCACATGCAGTACATGTAACTGCGTGACACACATACAGAAAATCCCTTCCCTAGTTTGTGGTTATTTATGTAAATACTTTTTTATTTATGAACCAAATTAAACGATATATTGAATATAAAATCATTTTTTATTATAAAACACTGTATCAAGAAAAGTTAATAAACAAGAGCCCGGTTTGTGCCGGGTGATGCTCCCCGAATAGGTTTTGGACACATGAAAGTACACCCCTTGTAGTTTCAGAGTTATGTCCCAGGAAAAAGTTCAAAGTGCAATAATTCCAAAATTTGGCAAGGCAGAGTTACTGTTCTTTGCACTGCACATCAAATCAATGTCATTTATCAACCTACAAAGTTTCTTGATGATATCTCTTATGATTTCAGAGTTATGTCCCAGACAACTTCAGAAAGTAAAAATAAACAAAGGGCAATAACTCCAGAATTAGGCTAGGCAGAGTTATGATTCTTGTGCACTGCACATCTACCCATTGAGATATATCTACCTACAAAGTTTCATGCTGATGTCTCTTATAGTTTTACAGCTATGTCCTGGACAAGATTTTTCTAAAAGGGGAGATAATTCAAAAATGAGGCTTAACAGAGTTATGGTTCTTTTGCAATGCACCTCTACTCAATGAGATCTATCTACCTACAATGTTTCATCTTGATATCTCTTATAGTTTAAGAGTTATGTTCTGGACAAAGTTCAAAGTGTTAAAATTAACAAAGGGCAATAACTCCAAAATTAGGACGAAAAGAGTTATTGTTCTTATGCACTGCACATCTACCCATTGAGATCTATTCACCTACAATGTTTCATCTTGATATCTCTTATAGTTTTAGAGTTATGTTCCGGACAAAGTTTAAAGTGTTAAAATTAACAAAGGGCAATAACTCCAAAATTAGGACAAAAAGAGTTATTGTTCTTATGCACTGCACATCTACCAATTGAGATCTATTCACCTACAAAGTTTCATGTTGATATCTCTTATAGTTTTAGAGTTGTGCCCCGGACAAGATTTTTCTATAAGGGGAGATAATTAAAAAACTGGGCAAAATAGAGTTATGGTTCTTTGACACTGCACCCCCCCCCCCTCAATGCCCTCTACCACTGAATGAAGTTTCAACAAATTATCTCCAAGGGTTTTCAAGTTATGCTCCGGACAAGACAACGGACGGACAGACGGACGGTCGGACAGACGGACAAGGCGCCGACTATATGCTCCCCCGAATTTTTTCGGGGAGCATAAAAAATAATCATTTATAAAATATAAGTCATATTTGGTATCTTCTGTCCGCTACAGATATGACTTTTATAGAATGTAATTCGAATATAACTTATAACTTTTTTATTTATTGACCAAATTTAACGATATTTTGCATGTAAAATCATTTAATTATTATAAAACTTCATATCAAGAAAATATAATAAAAAAACAAGAGCTGTCGGTAGGACAGCACGCTTGACTATTCTAAGTGCTTGATAGTAAAAGAGCCTTGATAATGTTAAATTTTTTAAGTTCACAAAAGGGCTAATTTGTTTTATAAATTCATGTTATAGGCCTTAGAGAGAGTCTAATTATACAGTATTGGCTTGACGTTCGGAAGGTAATGTCACAAGGGTGTTTTATTGAGTATAATAATACTAATTACCTATGAATACATAAATTTGACAGAAAAGGTACAAAGGCTTGTTATTAAGATGTTTTATCAAGTAAATCATTGCTTTATTATTATGAATGCATAAAATTGTCCCAAAAAAGGCACACACACTTCAGTAGTTATTGAGATAACAGCTTACAAGCAAAACTTTACCATGAATTTCTAAGTTGAAAAAGGGGAGAAAAATCAGCCTAAATGCAAGATAGAATTATGGATCTTTGTCAGTGACCTACAATTATGACCCTGAATGCATATGTGAAGTTTTAAATAAATATCTTTAATAGTTATTGAGATATGTAAAACTTGCATGTAAACATTAACCAAGAGACTAAGTAGAAAAGGGGATATGAATCAGCCTTAATGCAAGATAGAGTTATGGAACTTGGTCAGTGACATACAATTATGACCCTCCAATTTTGACCCTTAGTGCATGTGTAAAGTTTCAAGTAAATATCTTTGAAGACCTTTAACCTTTAACCAAAATTTCTAAGTTTCAAAGGGGCAAATAATTCTGCAAATATTGCAGGCAGAATATGCAATTTTGCAAACTGATGAACATTATTACTGTAAAAAAGTACATTTATTTTAAATTTCAATTGAATATCTCAAGCAATAATTGAGATATTTGACTTTACAAAAAAACTTTAACCAAAATTTCTAAGTTCCAAAGAGGCATAATTCTGTCAGTATTGTAGGCAGAGTTATCCAACTTGTCAATCTGATGTACCTTGTTACTATAAATAAGTAATGTAAGTTTCAATTGAATATCTCATGCAATAATTGAGATATTTGACTTTACAAAAAACTTTAACCAAAATTTCTAAGTTAAAAAGGGGCATAATTCTGCCAATATTGTAGGCAGAGTTATCCAACTTGTTAATCTGATGTACCTTGTTACAATAAATTAGTATTGTAAGTTTCAATTGAATATCTCAGGCAATAATTGAGATATTTGACTTTACAAAAAACTTTAACCAAAATTTCTAAGTTAAAAAGGGGCATAATTCTGTCAATATTGTAGGCAGAGTTATCCAACTTGTCAATCTGATGTACCTTGTTACTATAAATAAGTATTGTAAGTTTCAAATTTTCAATTGAATATCTCAAGTAATAATTGAGATATTTGACTTTACAAAAAACTTAAACCAACGCAGACGCCGACCAAACGCGGACGCCGAAGCCGGGGCGACTACAATAGCTCTCATATTCTTCGAATAGTCGAGCTTATAATTACTTTGTAAAATATAAGTCATACTTAAAGTCATATCCGAGGATATGAGTTATCTCTGGTATTAAGACATACCGCATATTACCTGGCAATCCGCGACATTTGGAAACGGTTGATTCAGTACATGGGTTAACGTGAAGGATAGAAGATACCGAATATGACTTATAGTTCATAAAGTTTTTTCTTCATATGATATTTTATAATAATAAAATGAAATTACATGCCAAAAACTGTTAAATTTGATACTGTAATACAAATGTTACATGTTATATTTGTTGCATGTTCAAACTTAAATAAAAGTTATATCCGTAGCAGAAAGAAAATACCGAATATGACTTTTTAAGTTACATATATTGCACGCTTTGTATAAAAGTCATATCCGTGGCGGATTGAAGATACCGAATATGACTTGTTTTTTTCAAACTTGTTTCTTTTATAATTTTATTTATTTTTTGTTGTTTTTTTTGTCACATAATTTAAAAAGTTGAAATAATAATACATGCAATAAATCTTTAAATTATGCCCGTAAATGAAAAAGTAACAAGTTATATTCGTTGCATGTTCTAAAAGTCATATCCTTTGGGGAACTTATATACGTTGCATATTCTAAAGAAAGGATTGAAGATACCAAATATGACTTATATTTTATAAAGTTTCTGATTGTTTATCTTGATACCACTTTATTTAAAATATAAGTCATATCCGGTATTAAAAGTCATATCTGCGGATATGAGTCATATCCGGTATTAAGTCATACCTGGTTATATGCTGTTTTTTGTTTTTTTTAATATCATTCTTTTTATCACAAAATAAACAGGTCCAGGCCTCTTTACAATTTTGACAAAAAATGCCCTGCTGGCCCAATATTTGATTCAAGTTGTTATTATATGCGTTTATTAAGAGGGGTATATTTCCCGTTATTTTCTTATTATTATTTGCTAAGCGTATAAGTACCTAATCTCACACCATACCTATTCTCAAACCTTTTATTCATGTGCTGTATTTGTTTACTAGAAGTGACTATGATGTCCTGAACTTGTGTGAATAAAAGCTTAGTTTCTGACAAACATGTCTGCTGATGTCAAATGAAAACAGTGCATAGGAACAAATATTTACATAACATATTTTAATACATAGCGTAATTTCATACAAATTGCTATTACCTTTGTAAGTCCCATAAATACACCATTAACTATTTGTGAAAATGAATATAATAGACAAAAATATCTTAAAGCAGGTAACTGCATCGTGTAGGGTACTTTATTGTCATGTGATAGTCATATAACAATCACTTCGTTGGCTAAACTAAACAGTAGAATTTTAGAGATACTTGAAGGGGTTTGAGATTAGGTTCTTTATTTTAAGAGGCCATGTAAGTTTTAAAACAGAGGGTTGTGCTTTTCCAAGATGGAAATAGAGCTTTTTTAATAGTTGAATTTCAGTCAAATTTTACAGAAACGTTACATAAAGATTAAAGTGTACATATGTAAAGAATTTTTATAAAAATATATTTTTATTTACATTAAAAGACCTCTTAAATGCTTAGAGGTTTGAGAACTGGTTAGTCCACGATATATTTTTCAATAAAATGTATAAACAAAGGGGAGATAATTTGTAATTTCTACTTTCGTTTTCGGTACACACACATTTTAATAATCATACCCCATACAATAGGACTAGCTGTTGCAATTATTAATCAATATTATGAATTCATTGAAGGAAGAGCTTAATAAAAGTCTAATTAATGTGTGTTGATATTTAAGATTATTAGCCTCACGCGGAAATTCCCCAAAATCCAACTTTCGTTTTCAATTGATAAAACATTGGTAATTTACCTAAGCGAGTTAATTATTTTTGACTTGTTATGTTAACATTTTATTTAAGTAAAAAATAATTTACTTATTAGTCACAAACGTTTCAAGATACTTACCGCAATTCCTTCAAATTTTGAGAAAATATTATCCTGGACTATTTTCCGCCATTATTATTTTACTCCAATTTTACAGCGCATGCGTACTGTAAACGAACACTACTAAATTATCGAAAGATTTCACAACACTAAATATTTTCCTACACTTTCTTTAGAAAAAAAGGTTAAATAAACAACTGGAAGAGACTCTTTGCGAATGATTATTTGAGGCAATATTGTGCCTTTTCTTTATTATGAGAAAATAATAGCAGGTATATATCATTTTTTTATCATCTAATTCACGGTGATAGGGCGTTTACCACAACTTTTCGGCGCAACGTCAAAATATCATACTTCTGACCAAGACACCGTATATTTCTGGACCAAATATTAATGGCGGGATAACCAAATTGCAGGTAATAGCTTACAAAATATCTTACTGCTGGACATTGCAAAATTTTTTCAATTGTTTAAGTACTCCATCGAATTTTTGAAACAATTTATCGTTAATCTAGCACAACACAATTCACAAAAAGTTACATACTTCGAAGAAATAGTGTTTACAAAAGATCGTGTCTACCTCACTCAACATGACTCGTACTTGTCACAAAATCATGTGTTAAAACAACAATGTATTTGTTCTATGACCTTACGAGCTCGTGTATACATTATGGTTAGGCATAAATTCAAGTTCCATACAAATTGTGTGTTTGTATTGTAAATTTTAGGGAATATATATGTTGAAAAAGGCCTAATGACTCGAATATTGGAGCACCGTACAACACTGAATTTAAACACTGCATTCTTTTTCCGTTGACCGATAAATACTGGAACCGTTTTCATTTGCACCATACTTTATAAGTAACTGTTAATTTACCTGTTGTTATGTTATATATGTTGCTGTTATCACATGTTATTTTATGGAAAACTTCAGAAGGTCTGGTCTATGTAAATAATACTAGTTAGATAAGTGCAATGGTATCTTATATATTTCATTCTTATATCGAGTAAAGGACACAAAAGTATTTGCTAGTACTCATGAAAATCTCATGTTTTGTTAGGAATTAGCCTGGTGACATTTAGCTTTTTCTAAGAACTGTAGTGTATGCATGCGAAAAAGCAGCTTCAAATAATATGTTCTTGTACTGAGAGAGACAAACACTTTGTAAAGCTGAAATTTATTTTCAAAAAGTTGTCTGTTTTAGAATGACGTGTATTCTTAGAACCCCGGGCTCGTCTTGAGTCTTCATTCAAACGTTTCACCTTTACTTATAAGTTTTCTAATTAGCAAGCTAGGTTTCATGTCATTGATTTTGTGATTTTACATATATTAATAGCGTATATGCAGCTAATGATTGTCTTACAGGCATATCGTTGCAAAGGCATAAATTAAGGCTATAATTATATATTCTGTTATTTGTTTCACATTTAGTGGCAACAACAATGATCAGCCTGCCATAAAAGACTTTGAGAAGAAAGAAATTGTGTTATATAATGTTGCTGGTATTCTCGGCCAATGACTCATCAATAAGCCAATCTATTTCCGACTGAAGGTTCACAGACGAGTCTCTATGAGAATGCATGGATGTTCTGCTGTGTTTCTTGGTAACTCTCGATACAGTCTTGCCTATTATAAGCGACTTATAGAATCAGAAATTGAGCTGAACTTTGTGCTAACGTATTTTGTTGTTGTTTTTGTTTGGCTTTACGGCGCACCGACACAACTTAAGTCATATGGCGCCAAACTGAAAAGACGATTTGTGCTTACCTCGGGAGTTACAAACTTAAAGAAAAACCCGGGAGCAAAACAACCTCATCGATCACCTGTTGAGGATAAGAGATGCAGATACTCTGGTCATGCGAACCCAATTGGTCGCCTCTTACGATCAGGACCAAAACACCTTTTTTGGGGAAGGGGCCTTAGCCTTTTACTTGGGGAAAATAAGCGCGATTTTTGCATATTTGGGGAAAAATTGGGCTGTTTCATAATCGTCAAGAAAGGGATATATAACATAAATATGGAAAAATAAACAACATAGACTCTCTTATAACTAAAAAAACCCAATTCTATTCATTGATTCTTGCTTTATAATAACATTTCCCTATTCTTTCTTGATTTAAACTGGTTGAAGAAGTACACTTCTCTATCTCAATGACTTTAGATCTATTGGTATCTGAAGGTGTATCTGATACTTTACTTGATTCACTTACATTTTTCTTTTGAAAAAAAGCCGTGATATTTTTGGTATTTTTGGAGTCGGACAATTTTTTTTGTGTGTGTAATGTGTCCAGTTATGCGACATTTTGAACTTTGCCGTAAAGCGCCGGTATACAAAAACATATATGTTGTATCGTGGACTAACCAGTTCTCAAACCTCTAAGCATTTAAGAGGTCTTTTAATGTAAATAAAATATATATTTATAAAAATTCTTTACATTTGTGCACTTTAATCTTTATGTAACGTTTCTGTAAAATTTGACTGAAAGTCAACTATTAAAAAAGCTCTATTTCCATCTTGGAAAAGCACAACCCTCTGTTTTAAAACTTACATGGCCTCTTAAAATAAAGAACCTAATTTCAAAACCCCTTCAAGTATCTCTAAAATTCTACTGTTTAGTTTAGCCAACGAAGTGATTGTTACATGACTATCACATGACAATAAAGTACCCTACACGATGCAGTTACCTGCTTTAAGATAGTTTTGTCTATTATATTCATTTTCACAAATAGTTAATGGTGTATTTATCGGACTTACAAAGGTAATAGCAATTTGTATGAAATTGTGCTATGTAATAAAATATGTTATGTAAATATTTGTTCCTATGCACTGTTTTCATTTGACATCAGCAGACATGTCTGTCAGAAACTAAGCTTTTATGCACACAAGTTCAGGACATCAAAGACACTTCTAGTCAAAAATAACAGCACATGTATGAAAGGTTTGAGAATAGGTTGGGTGTGAGATTAGGTACATATACGATAAAAATTTAGTTACAGTTCTACTAATGAAAACGATGTTAAGTACTCGAAATTATTATTTAAACTTCGTACAATAACTTACCTTTGTAGCGGTAAAATAACTCTTCAATTTCCACCGTAAATATTTTTTTACATCTAAAGATAGATTTTCGGTTTTTTACTAGAGTAAAGGTCATCTATTTTTAGCTTTTGAAAAAGTACAGCGTCATGTTTCGCGAGACAATGAAATGTTAACAACTATTATGCATACCCCTCTAGAATAATATAGTATATTGCGTCATGCCTAGCGAGTCAATGAAATTCTATACGATCAATGTGCACACCCCTCTAGGCGGATATTAATAGGTCACGGTTTATTTTTACATACGAGAGTTTTATGTTTTCAACGCTGTTGGGAAGAAATCTTGAATATTTTCCTTTTTTTCTGTTAATTCAGTTCTTAATTCTGCAGGGAATTTTCAAGCAATTGGGGAATTTTTAGGACCAAATTGGGGGGAAAAAGATGCTAGTTTGGTTGGGGAAGTAGCTGATATTCGGCGTCTTTAAAGAAGGATTTTTGGCCCTGACGATCATGCAGGGATGAAAGGCAGCTGCAATTTTGATGCCTCATCTGTCAAAGGCAATCGACTCCTATAAAACTCAAAATTAGGAATGTTTCATAGAATTGATTTCAGTGATTTAACATATAGAGGGTACGTAGCTAATTATTGTCTAACACACATATCGTTGCAAAGAAATGCATTAATATAATTAATATATATTATGTTGTTTGTTTCACATTTAGTGGCAACTGTTGTGTTGAGCCTTCATTCAAACGTTTCACCTATACTTAAATGTTTTCTTATTAGCAACCATGTCATTAATTTTGTTATATAATGTTGCTGGTATTCTCGGTCAATGACTCATCAATAAGCCTACCTATTTCCGACAGAAGCTTAGCTTCGCAGATGAGTCTCTATGAGAGTGCATGGATGTTCTGCTGCGTTGCATGGCAACTCTAGATACAGTTTTGCCCATTATAAGCGACTTATGGAATAAAAAATTTTGCTTTACTTTGGCGCATTGAACACAATTTAGGTCACATAAAAAGGGAATGATGTTTTTCGCTGTCTTCGGGAGTTACAAAATTCACCAATGAGTTGTTGAAATATTGATCAGTAAACGTTTTTACCTACAAGGTCAATGTGATCTTGCCCTCTGTCCCCTAGACCCCAAAATACCATTGTGGTCATCTTCTGACTATAAGCAATGCATCTGAAGTTTGAAGGTCAAGAGTCAATCGGTTGTCCAGTTATTAATAGGAAACCGTCTTGACATACCAGGATAAGGTGACCTTGACCTTTGACTCCAAAGTAAAAAGGGGTCATATTGGTCATATATTCGCCAAGAACAATCCATAAACGAAGTTTGAGGACCAAAGGCCGATGGTTTGTCAAGTTATTGATCAGAAATCGTTTTTAGCTACAAGGTCAATATGACTATGACATTATATTAATGACCACAAAATCAGAAGCGGTCATCTACTTGCCAAGACCAATGAACCTACAAAGTTTGAGGGTCAACAGCCTATGGCTTGTCAAGTTATTGATCGGACACAATTTTTACCTACAAGGTCAATATGACCTTGACCCCTTGACCCAAAAATCAATAGGGGTCATCTACTAGCAAAGTACAATGCACCTATGAAGTTTGAGGGCTAACAGCCAATGAGTTGTCAGGTTATTGATCGGAAAGTTTTGACCTACAATTGACCACAAAATCAATAAGGGTCATCAACTAGTCATGAGCAATCATCAGTTTCTAGGCATAAGCGTTTTTTAGTTATTAATCAGAAACCGTTTTTACCTACAATGTAAATATGACCTTGACCTTTGACCCCTTGACGCCAAAATCAACAGGGGTCATCCACTGGTCATGAACAATCATCATATCTAGTTTGAAGTTCCTATGCCTATTGGTTCTTTAGTTATTGATCAGAAAACGATTTTACCTATAATATCAATGTGACCTTGACCACTTGACTGCAAAATCAATCGGAATCATATACTGGTCATGAACAATCATCATACCAAGTTTGAAGTTCCTTGGCCTAAAAGGTCTTAAGTTATTGATCGGAAACCGTTTTACCTACAAGGTCAATGTGACCTTGACCTTTGATCCCAAAAAGAAAAGGGGTCATCTACTGGTCATGAACAATCATCATACCAAGTTTGAAGTTCCTGTGCCTAAAAGTTATTTAGTTATTGATCAGAAACAATTTTTACCAACAAGGTCAAAGTGACCTTGACCCAAAAATTATTGATTAGAAAATGTTTTACCTTCAAGGTCAATGTAACCTTATATATTGTTTGTTTTAATTTCTAATTATTTGAATTATATATTTGAATTTGCATTTAAAAATACACGAGACATTTATTGCGAAAAGAAATTAAAATATGACTACAACAAAAGGGTTAGAAATTAAATACAAAATAATTCAAACACAGTCATATTCAAACACACATCATAATTATCAAAAAATACATAAAACCTCTGAAAACCGTAATCCTCTGAAACCGGAATATTGTTCAAGTCCGGACAGGGTCCGGTTTTTAGAGTTTTACTGTATTATCAGTCATTAATTAATACACATATTAGTTCTGGTAGTCGCTTTATAACCGCAGCACAAACACAGTTCAGTATTTGTTATTCGTAGAATCTCAATGGCGATCATAATATCACATTCAACCCACTTAAATAAAACAAAATTCAATTTATGGGTTTTGTTTAAAAACCCTCACAACATAATAAACTTCGATTTCTTGGGTTAAATAACCAATGGACATTACCAAAATATATGAATGTTTGGTAAATAAAACCGATATTTCTTTTTCCAATTTTGTCTTGTTTATGCTTTTGATTTATGTTAAAGTATGCTTTTGTAAGTGAACAGGATATATTTAAACTGTACTGTTTTTTTATAAAATGTAAGAAACATTTCCAATTGCAAAATAGAAACACTTTTGTCTGTTTATCTCAAAGCGATACTAAAATTAAATATAAAAAATATGAAACCTTTGCAGCGATGTTGTGTTCTTGTTTAAAAGTATTTATGTTCTATATCCTCTGGTATCATACTTTGCTCTAAGCTATATATTAAGTCAAACCTTTGTTTAAATGAGCGGCATGTGATTGTACATATTTTTCATTACAAATTCAATGAGTTTAGCATTTGAACAGTTTAGAATAAATGTTTTGTAGTAAAACATAGATAATGTATATTTTACTGTGATATTTATCAATTTGTTATTCAATTTTTTTTTATCTTACTCAGGACAAAATTCTACCATAAAATTTGCACCCTATAACTACGCATGAATATCTTTCACAAATCAACAGCGCATGCGTATTTATCAAACAGTAAAGGCGCATGCGTATCTGTGTCATGATATAAACACACTATTCCACTATCGCCTTTTATATTAAATCAAATTGTTTTAATACAAAAAAACCACACACACACACACACACACACAAACACACAAAACAATAGTCACCTGTGAACAGGGAGTTCTAAACTACAGACCAGCGATGCATTAATTTTCTGTTCATGTCCGTTTTTTAATGCTGTTCATTATAACACGAGTCTAAAATCTATCTTAACTGGTTCTATTTACTTAGAAATAATGCGTAAAAAACCTTTTTAAACGAATATAATCATCATCTTGTCATATATTAATTATGTGCCGACTTACATAGAAATTATTATATTTTTCTTCAAGGTAAGATAGGTACAATGATATAGTATTTGTTGGATACACTTTTGGGAAATTTCCGCATATTTCCTTTGGTCAAAGGCCTTATAAACAAGTCTGACATATTTAAAAGTTACAGAGGAGAACTGAAATAAAGTTGAATATTAAGTCATGAAATTACAAGATAAATCTGCGAATTGTTTGGGCCATTCTAAGATAAGTTAAATAATTTCCAGAATTGAACTCTAGTGTTTTAAATTCTTTCACTTACTAGTGTTTTTCCCCGGATATTTAAGTTTATCTCTCACAAATGATTTACATTGCTTTTTATGTAATTTTTATGTCATTTTTGTGTCATAACTTTTTTTTCAAAACAACAGATTTACCTCGACCAAGTATATTTCTTACAGGAAGTGAAACTGATTTGCGACTGCCTTTGTCCGGAAAAAATACTGTTCAAAAATAAAATAACACTTTCTTCTGCATTATAATAACATTTTTTGTCTGCACTAGTGGAAACTAGTGGAAACGATTATGACATTTAGATACAATAAATTATTGCAGCGATTTAATACTAGCTGATCTTGTTGAAAAATTGAAAAATTGTTTTTCCAATAAACTCATATTTTCCTCAAGGTCATATGAGTCAAAAGATTTAAATAGTATGTTTTAATACAAAATTTTTAATTGGTTTAGCATATATGAACTTAAACAGAAATGTATTACACTAAAATACAATAAATAATGTACCTTTTCGGAGCGGACACTCAATGAAACTGCGTATGAACACCTTTCATTAAATTATCAGCGCCGCATGCGTATCTGTCAATAATCAAAAGCACATGTGTATCTTTCCCATAAATGATTCGTTATTTTGACATGTTTTTTTTAAATGTAAACCAAGTCAAGATAAAAATAAACATAAGAGAATTGTCCCCTTGTCTTTTTAATTTTTTTTTGAAATTCTACAATACTGCGAATTC
The DNA here is from genome assembly GCF_026571515.1 of Ruditapes philippinarum. NCBI lineage: Eukaryota > Metazoa > Mollusca > Bivalvia > Venerida > Veneridae > Ruditapes > Ruditapes philippinarum. The sequence goes on from NW_026864616.1 coordinate 61,842, forward strand.
ACTAATATTCGTGTGCATGAAATTTCGTGGTTTTACTAAAACTGGTATTTTCGTGAGTTCTTAAATTCGTGGATTTTCATTTTCTTGTAAAAAAATAATAACCTAATGAAAAGTAATCTTACAATTAGTCGCCGCGCATTTTTACTTACCGCATGTATATATCTTTACGTATCACACAGCGCTTGTCAATAATCTAATCCCTGCCTCTAGGCAAAACATAAAGATAGCAGTTACTGCCGATAATTGACTGCAATTAACACATTTAGATGACATGATATGCGGCTCCATTGTACACACTGCCCCTATGCTTCGTCGATGTAAACATTGCATAATATATACGATCCCTGACACGTTTTAACCAGCGAGTTTACACCCTGAATCGGTCTTACTATATTTGACAGTAACTACACGCAACATCACATCGACCGTGTAAATGTACATGCATATAAATTAATATGAGTAAATAATACTAGATTGTGCGGATATATTAAGAAGTCGGCATCGTCTTTGATGTTTACGGAATAGCAGTTGCACAAATACAGATTAAAATTCATTTAAATTTACATTTACAGTAAATGATTTTAAAAACAAACACAAGAAAAATAATGTGTTGGCAACATGTATGCAAAAAGACAACTTACACTTCATTTTGTACTCGACTTTAAATGATAAAATAAAAAGAGTTATTGCTACAGTAACAGTAATCTCGGCGTTGCCGTCCACAAAATTGTACCTTGATCATAGCTCTTAAGTTCTTAATGTATTTTCTTCATACTTGGCCAAAACAATCCTTTGGACAAGACATTTAAGGATACCAGACTTACATTGAACTTTAGTTATAAATGACCTTGACCGTCGAGGGCAAATGTCAAAATTGTGCTTCAAATTGAACAGAATAATCTTTTTAAATATATCTTCAAGTTAAGTCAGACAAACCTATACCTTCTTTTTGTTTCGCTGTTTCTGGCTAGAACTTTATCATTAACTGATGAATTGACTTAAAATTCTAACAATACATTATTTAGGATAAAACCTAAATGTACATTTAACTTAAATTGACTTTGGCTGTTTTATGACCTTGACCTTTTGTTGCTATAATTGCAAGCAACTTGGTAATTGATAATAATATTTAATAATAACAAAAATGAATTATCTTCATACTATGTCAACACAACATTTTGTACGAGAACTTATAAAAGGTTTAACTGACCTTATCTTTGGGCTTTAAATGACCTTGGCCGTCAATGTCAAATTATAGAATTTTTGGTTTAGTTGTCATAATTGTTTTATTTATGTACGGATTTGATTCATACGTGTATAAAAAAACACTTTTGACCAAACTGACATATGAAATAATTTAGATATGTCCTTGACCGCTAAATGACCTTAACCGTCAAATGATTTAATTTTGATTATGTCTTTTTTCAGTTTGAAATTTATTAATTGAAAGGATTCATATCTGGATAAAACAACAAGTATGACTAGAGAGACATATTAAAACTGAAAAAAACGAAAAACATTTTTATTTTATTTTTATTTTTAAAAATTTGTTTATACTGTTAATTTGTTTTTATAACAGTAAATATCAGTTCACTTTTCTTGTTAACAGTACATTACAGTTTATTGTTCTTTATTACAATATTTTATAACGCTTAAACATAGAAAAACGGAATAAGTTGAGTGTCATTTCGTGCAATGTGAAACCCTAGTTTAAAAAAAGTACAAGTATTTACTTGATCAGAAAGTACTCAAAATTATAAAAAAAAATCGATATTACTGTCATTAAATAACATTCCTCTTATCTTTGAAAATATTTATTTGTTTAAACTCCCCTTAAATACCAACAATTTATCTATTTGAAATTGTGATATTTAATCTCCTTTGACGTAAAAGCCTTTATCAGCTCCGATATATGGCATTCATTGGGATTGATCAGCATATGCGTTGTTTAAATCATACTGGGTTAGCTTGCAGATTAAAACAAAAACAATGTCACTAAATATTTGTGTTGATAACGGGAAGTTATTGATATCGTTTTAGCCACAGAAGTGACAGTCTAGAATGCTTTTAACATGGTTATTGATACTGAAAACCTTTATTTGTAAGATCTCTTTGCATGGTCTTTTTAAATACTGACAATTTTTAAGGCATCTTTGTAAACGAATTTATTTTCTACAAGTATAATAAATAATACTTGTAAATCAATTTCAAAGACATAACATAAATCAAGAGGCGTATCGCTATCAATATGTTATACACATATACATAAAGTACTCTTAAGTGGTAATTATCTTCGCTTTTCAACAAACTAACAGCATATTTATCTCTTGACCAAACATCAGAAGACTAAGTGAACATTTTGTTGAAGCATGTTCAGAGGAGTGTCACACCATGAGTATGTAAAAGAGATAATCGTTCCAAATAGTCTGGTTTTCATGTTAAATCATACGTTCAACGTACATTTATCACTATTTGTACTTCACTTTTAGCACAAGTTGTAGTCCTATTTATTCCCAATAACCTTCAAACTACAGTAACGAAATAAGCAGTCTCCCTTGATGTGGATTTGTTATGGACAACCAAAACGACACCTATCTTATGTAACCAATCAAAATTCAAGCTTGTAATATGTGAGACATAGACGCGTATCCTATTTGCATTTGAGATTGACGCAAATCCCTAGCATTGCCAAAACCTGACATTGGTTACACACCGGAATTGAGATCAGAGTACATATCAGAAGTATCTGTATAAATATGAAACCTTTGAATCGACATACCTTGCATCAAGCGATTTCAGTCCATAAATGCATGGGAGGTATTAAACCAAACAATAAAAGTAGACACTATGGCAGCTCGAGTGCCAAAACTTACGGTAGCATTAAGAACATTTTATGCCATAATATTTGGTGAAAAATAAAATATACAAAGTAGCTGACAGTAGGAATACTGTATTTCTGCCAACAATTTTTATCAAAATTCTTTAAAATAATATGTGTTAAAATGAAACGCGAAAGTTAATAATTTAACTTAATATAAGGCCTAATTAACATTAATGGTTTCGTATAGTAAACTCCAAATGAAAGAGAACAAAGCGATGCTATCTCCAAAAACATGCACACCCAGGTACGTCAAATATATCGCAATACGGGGCTTCAACCGAGACGACAGGTGTCAAAACTATTAAATATGATAAACAAGATCATCAAGGAAAGGCGGTGCCCAATGAACAAAACATTATATGAACATTATATGCCATAATATTTGGTGAAAAATAAAATATACAAAGTAGCTAACAGTATGAATATTGTATTTCTGCCAACCATTTATATCAAAATTCTTCAAAATAATATGTGTTACAATGAAATGCGAAAGTTAATAATTTAACTTAATATAAGGCCTTATTAACATTAATGGTTTCGTATAGTAAACTCCAAATGAAAGAGAGCAAAGCGAAACACGGCTTTGCGAGTTTCTTTCCATTTTTAATGCTACTTTCTATGAAGGGCTGAAGCTTGCACCCACTTTGTTCTCCTTTATTCTGGACTTTACAAGAATAAATAAACCAAACACCAAGCTTCTTGATCATATTTGTTCAATAAGAGTTTTGAACAAGTGATAATATACTTTATTTAAATGCATCAACTTATGAAAATATGTAAATATTCAATTCTAACGACATTGTTTTTTCTTCTTTCTTATACAAGTTATGACCAGATTTATATCAAAGATCTTTTATTATTTAATAAACTATATTAGACGAATGATTTCAAGAATATAACCTAGGCGTCAGAAATAGTATCATTAGCGTAAATAAAACGAATCTGGTCTACTACACAATCTTTATATTTTAACCCTATGATTATGACAGAAATTTATCCAAGGACCATTCCTAAAAGTTTCATAAAAATACACTTAATATTTCAGGAGATATGTAGGTTTTTTTTAGCTTTGGCAGACATTTTATTCAGGGAACTAATACAATTTAAGGAACTTAAAAAATAAAACCCCGTATGATCATTTTAACAGAATAGCATCAAACTTACCACATAATGAAAGAGAAGATCTAATTTAAAGGTTATCCTATTTTGAAAAAAACAACACCAGGACTGTTGATAACAAAATGTCATATGACCATTACACTTTGTTTCTATTTTGAGGTCTGAGAGCCATTGCATTCTATTTGTGATTTTTTAAAAAAATAACGAGCTTTAAGTGGCTTCGTGGCCAACGTGTCGTTGTTATGACACTTGAAATAACACTTATCCAATGTTTGTATTCCGACATTTAAATCAAAACAAGATAAAATCTAAAACTTCAGCGCATTCATATTAATCTTCAAAATTTCAAGTTGTCATGATATGACCTCGAGCGCAAAATTGGTCCTTTCCTAATCTTAAACTTTAAATTTTAAGATTTTACCTGGCTGTAGCTCATTGTTTACACACTGAGCACTGATAAAATATTGATAAAAGATTAATAAAATTGAAAAGAGGATATATCAAATACTTGTTATGATAACCGATCCAAGGACTTTGCCATGAATGAAATTGAATTCAACGATTTAAAAAAACTTAAGATTTAGCATGTCATGTAAGACATAATATTAGAATTTTACAATTATGTGAAAAGCAAATAATTCATGACATAATTTAATTGTAGAATATGTAGAACTTAGAGCGTATGTAGAAATGTTGTCAATAATCCTTTAAATTGTCATGCAATTCAATTAGAAAAAAGTGCTAATCAATTTTAAACTTCCAGAAACATGTATTAAAATTGCTTATGAAGAATTGTCTCAACTGTTGATTTGATATTGCTTTTATTGACAAATTATATGTTCGACTGTGACTTTACATAATTGTACTGTAAAAGTTTAGTAGAAACGTAGTTTACATGAAGAAAACCCTTGACTATAATTAAGAAATGAATGTATTTAAATGCCAATCATATTGAAACACATTTCAAAGCATACAGATGACCATCTGGTCTGGGACGTCGCAAAAAATTTACATTGTATAAGTAAAAAGCTATCGTCAATAATAGGAAGTGTATAATACTCGAAACTCTCCGTACCGCTGACTAACAAAAGTAATGTTTTGGTAGCGAAGAATTTACGTTAGCTTTTGAAAAATACAAAAGTTATACACATTAGCTTGTGTTATTCGTAATTTTGAATATCATTGCATAAGCTTTGTGAAAATGTCACTTTAATATCATGTGAACAATATAAAGTAAGTTTATTTTTCTAACATTATGATACCTATTGTAAGGGACCACTGATTAAGTGACCGCAAACTTTAAAGATTCTGCATTGATAAATTTTCGTGACTGCTTATGAGACAAATTCATAACATTTCTACGCAGTTAATTCACAAATCTTTTTCTTTTAAATATCAACACGCCATCAACAATATGTAATAAACATGTTCGTTATGATCACCTTGCTAATAAAAATAGAATGCAAAAGTTTACTATGTCCAAGGTTCAAAGACCAATTACATCCTGTTTTAAGCTCTTTTTTCTTTGGCATATCAATACATATGTATTGAGAGAAATTAACTAATAAACATAAATTAGTTCCGGAAGTTGCTTTAAAACCACAACACAAACACAGTTCAGCATTTATTATTCGTAGAATCTCAATGGAAATCCTAATATCATATTCTACACACGTTGGTCAAACAAAATTAAATTTATGAGTTTTGTTTAAAAACCTTCACAGTATAAAAAAAAACTGTACAGTCTTCGATTTCTTTGGTTTAACAACCAATGGACATTGCCAAAATTTCTGAATGTTCAGTAAAAAACCCAATAATTCTTTTACCAATTTTGTCTAGTTAATACTTTTGATTTAGGTTAAAGTATGTGTTTTCAAGTGATAAGGATATAATCTAAAAATGTACTGTTTTTATAAAATGTAAGCAACTTTTCCTAGTGCAAAATAACAACAATTTTGTAAGTACATCTCCAAGCGACATTTAAATTAAATATAAAAATTATCAAATTATTCCAGCGATGTTGTGTTCTTTTTTAAAAGTATATCTGTTCTATATACTCTGGTATCACACTTTGCTCAAAGTCATATATCACGACAAACCTTTGTTTCAATGAGCAACATGTGATTGTATATATTTTACATAACATATTCAATGAGTTTAGCATTTTAATACTTTAGAATATTTGTTTTACAGAAGAACATTAATAATGTACATTTAACTGTAATATTTTTCAATTTGTTATTCTATTTTATTCAGGACCAAACTCCGCCATTTCGAAGCGGGTGCACCATATAGGTACGCATGAATATCTTTCACAAATCAACAGCGCATGCGTATCTATCAAACTGTAAAAGCGCATGCGTATCTGTGCCATGATATAACCAAACTTTTCCACTATAACCTTTTATATGAACTCAAATTGTTTTAATACAAACAAATATCACAATAAATTAATCACGTGTGAACACGGAGTTCTTTAACTACAGACAAGCAACATTTATTTTCTGTTCATGTTCATTTTAACTACGTTTGTTTAAGCTGTTCGTTATAACATGAATCTAAAATCTATCTTAACTCGAACTGTTTACTTAAAAGCATTTTTTACAATACAATCATCACATTGATATAAAATAATTATATGCCGCCTTGCATAAAAATGATTATATTGTTCTTCAATGTCAAGATGGGTACAATGATAAAGTATTTGTTAGATACACTACTGGGAAATTTCCGCATATTGCTTATGACCTAAGGCCTCCAAAAACAGTCTGAGATCTTTAAAAGTTACAAAGGAGAACGGAATAAAATTTGAATATAATTTTTGAAATTAAAAAAATAAAATATGTAAAACGTTTTGGCCATTCTAAGAAAAGTAAACTAATGTCCAGAATTGAACTCAAGTTTTTTAAGTTCTATGAGTTTCTAGTGTTTTTTTTTATATTTAAGTTCTCCTCCAACAAATTATTTTATATTGCTTTTTAAATATCATTATACGTTATAACTTTTTTTTCAAAACAACATATTTACCTCGGCCAAGTATTTTTTACAGGAAGTAAAACTGATTTGAGACGGCCTTTGTCCGGAAAAAAAATTGATTATTCTAACATAAAATGCTGACTACTGACTTAGACAAAATAGAGAGAAATATGAATCCCTAAAGAAAGCCAAACACGGCAAAATTGAAAATGTTGCAGGCTCGGTTTGATTGAGCCTGTTCATGGACGGTACTGTCAAGTGCAAACTACCGTCCACGCCCCCCCCCCTAGCACCGGACTAAGCATAATTCAACATTTAACTTGAACTGGTAAAATTTAGAAAACACTTTCTTCTGCATTATAATAACAATTTTGTCTGCATTTCTCAAAACGATTCTAACATTTAAATATAAATAAATTATTGCAGCCCTATATTTTGTTATTGTTAAAAGTATTTCTTGCCAATATACTCTGGTGATGAATGGGGGGGATACAGCCTCAATTTGTTTACATAATGACGTAATAATGGGGTCAAAGTTATGAATAGAAAATTACGACCATAAAGGATTAAGAATGACCATAAAGGATTAAGTATGACCATAAAGGATTAAGTGATGAATAGGGGGGATCCACACCCACTTTGTTGACATAATGACGTAACATGTAACGTTTATGGCTAGAAAACATGACATGTCCCTTTTATGAATAGATAACAGGACATGTCACCTTTAAGACTATAAAATCCCAAATATTTTTCATGTTCAATTTTTTCAATGGAAACTAATACATCTTAAAACATGTCTAGTCACTAGAAAACTCTACATGTTACATCTATAATTAGATAATGTTGATACAGGTTGCTCTTAACAGTTATTTATTAATCAGGTGAATTTAGTATACTCAGCATCGAAATGTTGACTGTTCAGTGATAACACAATCCAATTATCTACAACTTTGTTTACAGAAAAGATTTACAACAAATCATTAGGCAATTTGTTGACATAATGACGTAATCGATGTCAATTTTATAAATAGAAAACCCGTCATATTTTTATGTCAATTTTATGTTTAGCAAACCCGACATATTTTTATGTCAATTTTATGAATAGAAAAACCCGACATATGTTTTACGTCAATTTTATGAATAGAAAACCCAACACATAATTTTTTTATGTCCTTTTTTTTTCAATAGAAAATGATACATTTTAATTTGTTTACATAAGTGACGTTATGATGATCAAAGTTATGAATAGAAAATTGCTACCATTAAGGATTAGGTTAACATAATAATGGTCAAAATAGACAATAGACAATTACGACCATAAAGGATTAGGGGTCACATAAATATGGTCTAAAGTATACAAAAGAAAAATGATACCATAAAGGATTACTAGTAACTAATTCAGTCAAAACATACAAAAGGAAAACTATAATCAAATTATTGCTTGAAAATATGAATAGAAAATTGGGACAAAATATTATTAACAAGTCTAGACCAGCTGTGGTAATCTAATAAACTACTTTAGTATCTGGTATTTCTTCTTCTCGATATTGTATTTTACTATCTCATGTATCCGCCATCAGAAAAATGTAAAGTTTAATCAATTGTTTACATAATGACTTAAGAGTGTGTACTTTATAACAATAGAACAGGTAACACTCCAAAATGAGGAAATGAGCAACCAAAATGAGCAAGTAAAATGAGCAAATGAGCAACCAAATAAGCAAATGAGCAAGTAAAAAGAGCAAATGAGCAACCAAAATGAGCAAATGAGCAACAAAATGAGCAAATGAGCGAGTAAAATTGGCAAATGAGCAACAATATGAGCAAATGAGCAAGTAAAAAGAGCAAATGAGCAACCAAAATGAGCAAAATGAGCAACAAAATGAGCAAATGAGCAAATAAAATGAGCAAATGAGCAACAAAATGAGCAAATGAGCGAGTAAAATGAGCAAATGAGCAACCAAATGAGCAAATGAGCAAGTAAAAAGAGCAAATGAGCAACAAAATGAGCAAATGAGCAAGTAAAATGAGCAAATGAGCAACCAAATGAGCAAGTATTATGAGCAAATGAGCAACCAAATGAGCAAATGAGCAAGTAAAATGAGCAAATGAGCAACTAAAATGAGCAAATGAGCAACCAAAATGAGCAAATGAGCAACCAAATGAGCAAATGAGCAACCAAATGAGCAAGTAAAAAGAGCAATGAGCAACCAAATGAGCAAATGAGCAACCAAATGAGCAAATGAGCAAGTAAAATGAGCAAATGAGCAACTAAAATGAGCAAATGAGCAACCAAAATGAGCAAATGAGCAACCAAATGAGCAAATGAGCGACCAAAATGAGCAATTAAAATGAGTAAATGGACATCCAATTGAGCCACTGAGCAAGCAAAACGAGTAAATGAGCAACTAAATAAATTCGTTGGGAATATAAAAAGGAGAATCGGCATTAATTTTGCCATTTGATCGCTTAAAATAATGGTATTCACATGTCTATTGTGTTATAAAAAATTCAATAAAAAGTACAATTTAAATAGGCATTCATATCTCAAACATAAGAACAGTATGTCTGAAAATGATATCAGCGATGGAAATACATCAGAAGAGGAACCAAATCGTAAACCTTATCTATATAGAAACATTTTCGATCGGTTGGGACCTAATAGATCCAAATCTCATCATTTCGAAGAAGACGATGACAGTGAACAAGATAATGACTACGAATCTTCTATTACTGGGGATGACAATGGAAAAAAATATGATGATGTTAACAAGAAAAAACATATTGACATATGGAAGTATTTTACAGATCTCACATATGAACAAGGAGATGACGTTTTAAATGAAACAGCCAGTAAAATGCGTAATGAAGACCCAGATAGCTCTCTTGAAGAAATCAGAAATAAAGCTTTTGAAAAATTACGCTCCGTGTATTATAAAGCATTCAGAGAAGTTTATTTGGATTTTATTGGAAAAATGTATGCACTTTAGCGAAATCCAACATATAAAAAGATCATGGGAACTGTAAAAAGATTGAGAAAGGAAGATGATTTCGAAAATGATGAAGCTATACAGTATGCTGTTAAAAAAAAGAATATTTATGTTAGAGTGTGTTATGGACAAGTACCCATTACCAGAACTTGAAGAAACATTTGATGATGATGATGATGATGATGATGATGATGACAGTGAAAAAACAAATAGTAGTGATAAATATTGACATTTTATCAATAAATGAACAAATTATTAAAGACATGTAAAAGTTTATATTATTCATTCATACTTTGGAAAGACAAAAGGACAAATGTTAGTGTGGTACATTATGATTGGCACATTTTTTATTGTATGCCAAATGCGTTTTTTTTAAATATTTCTTTTTGCAAATGCAGTCTGTAATAAATAAATTAAACTGTATCATTAGATCTTTGTTTTATTTTTTCATAAATTTATGTATATCATTTTCTTGAATCGTCCAACTAATCCATATTGTGCCTGGGTGAAGTTGAAATGCAAAAAAGTTATCTAGAGAGAGAAATCTAGTCAAGGATTGTGCAAACTTGACATAAAAATCTATCACCAAATAGCCGTTTTTGCTCTGATGATATTTTTTATATTAAGTAAAATCCATATTACCACTTCAAGCATGCCAGGAAAATAGTTATACTGTGGCAACTATAAGGAAGAACTCGTTTTTAATGGTGGACAAGAAGTGAGTAATTTAAGGACACACCTGTATACAAAGGGTTTACTTATTGACATGAAATTAAATATTTAATTAGTGTTTCTTTCTGTTATCAAGTCATAAAAAGGACCAATGTTTATCTTGGCGCTAACAACAATTTCACAAATGCTACAAATCTGACGGTTCATTGCTATACAAATTCCAAGGTGATGACATTATCACTTCAGTGGTGAAACGTAAGATTTAATTGATTTCTTCGTTCTGGCAATTAACAGCAGAAAATGTTTTCTCTTTGCTAGATCAAAATATAAAAATAAGAATGTGAATAAAAAAATTCAGTACAATTTATTCAATTTTAGGTTGTAATTAAAAGTGGTGAACAAAATCGTATAAAAAATTCTCCATTGAATAAATGAATGTTCATAACAGACTACCGAAACCACACTTTCATCGTCATAGAAAGGCGTCCCTTTGTGGTTTTATTACCTGGGTGAAATATATGTTACATCTGGGGTCATACTGGTCATTAATCCTTAAAGGATTGTTTGTTTTATCAGATAACAACTTTGTGTGGTTAAGAGTTTAAACCATAAATGTGATAAAAGCAAGATTTGCCAGCTGGTAACAGAAATATTTATTTTCGACTTAAGGATTATTCATTGACAATTATTGTTTTGTTTTAGTCTAATGAGCTCTAAAGATACATGTAGGTGTTGAAACCATTGGATAAAAACTGAGACAAAACAGGCCTCATTATTTTATAAGAAAAATATAATTGGGTATGAATTTGTAAAGTAATAGGTAACTTGGAATGTATGTATCCCACCTGACTATCAAGTTTTATCATATTTACTGCTTTACAAATACACAGTAAATTAATTAGATCAAGCACTGTATGAACCGCAGAGAAAGTACTTGCCTTCAATGAGAGGTTGAATTGACCTATTTTGATCTGTGTGCGTAGTAACTTTAAAGAAGGTAATTATATACAAAACAACTGGCATAGGTTTGTTTCTTGTCAGCATGTGCAAAAATATGACATGTCAATTTTTGGAAAAATACGACATGTTAAATTTTGCATTTACATGTATAAGATTGACATTTTGGGAGTGTTACCTGTTCTATTGTTATAAAGTACACACTCTTAAGTCATTATGTAAACAATTGATTAAACTTTACATTTTTCTGATGGCGGATACATGAGATAGTAAAATACAATATCGAGAAGAAGAAATACTAGATACTAAAGTAGTTTATTAGATTACCACAGCTGGTCTAGACTTGTTAATAATATTTTGTCCCAATTTTCTATTCATATTTTCAAGCAATAATTTGATTATAGTTTTCCTTTTGTATGTTTTGACTGAATTAGTTACTAGTAATCCTTTATGGTATCATTTTTCTTTTGTATACTTTAGACCATATTTATGTGACCCCTAATCCTTTATGGTCGTAATTGTCTATTGTCTATTTTGACCATTATTATGTTAACCTAATCCTTAATGGTAGCAATTTTCTATTCATAACTTTGACCATCATAACGTCACTTATGTAAACAAATTAAAATGTATCATTTTCTATTGAAAAAAAATGGACATAAAAAATTATGTGTCGGGTTTTCGATTCATAAAATTGACGTAAAACATATGTCGGGTTTTTCTATTCATAAAATTGACATAAAAATATGTCGGGTTTGCTATACATAAAATTGACATAAAAAATATGACGGGTTTTCTATTTATAAAATTGACATCTATTACGTCATTATGTCAACAAATTGCCTAATGATTTGTTGTAAATCTTTTCTGTAAACAAAGTTGTAGATAATTGGATTGTGTTATCACTGAACAGTCAACATTTCGATGCTGAGTATACTAAATTCACCTGATTAATAAATAACTGTTAAGGGCAACCTGTATCAACATTATCTAATTATAGATGTAACATGTAGAGTTTTCTAGTGACTAGACATGTTTTAAGATGTTTTAGTTTCCATTGAAAAAATTGAACATGAAAAATATTTGGGATTTTATAGTCTTAAAGGTGACATGTCCTGTTATCTATTCATAAAAGGGACATGTCATGTTTTCTAGCCATAAACGTTACATGTTACGTCATTATGTCAACAAAGTGGGTGTGGATCCCCCCTATTCATCACTTAATCCTTTATGGTCATACTTAATCCTTTATGGTCATACTTAATCCTTTATGGTCGTAATTTTCTATTCATAACTTTGACCCCATTATTACGTCATTATGTCAACGAATTGAGGCTGTATCCCCCCCCCCCATTCATCACTCTGGTATCATATTTTCGACAATGGCATATAAGTCAAATGATTTAATATGTTTTGATATAAAAGTCTTAATTTGTTTAAAATAAATAAAATCTAATATAATTGTCTTACAGTAAAACAAATAATGTACTTTTACTGTACCTTCTATAATAATCTTTATTACATGTTATTTAATCCAGGACTAAATTCCGTCATTTCGAAACGGGCGCTCCATGGAAATGCGAATGAACAAATTTCAATAACTTATCCACGGCGCATGCCTATCAATTACAAGTTAAAAGCGCATGCGTATCTGTCCTGCTTATTTTCACGATATAAACACCTGTTTAAGACTTGTCCCATTTCGCCATATATGATTTTTTTTATTTTACAAGCAAAATATTTTAAAAAAAAAACCCAAAAACCAAAAAACACAATAACAAAACAATTATTGGTCACATGTCTGCACCGAGACGATTAACACTTTATTTTTGTCCTGTAATATACGTTTCGGATGAGGTTTGTTCACACTTGACCATTAAATGTTTCTTATATCAGAATATCAATTATCTCTTTAACAGTTTATGAAAGCTGACTGTTCCTTATAAAAGAATATAACAGTTCGCTATTCTTGATAACTGTATATTACAGTTAACTTTTCTTTATTACAATATATTATAAAACTAAACCATAGAAAACAAAATGAAATAAGTTTACATGGACTGTTAACTAAGTCTTAAAAGTAAAATCGAGCTTTGTGAAAAACCATCTTTAAAATACAAGTAACAACCTGATCTGAAAGTACACAGAATATTAAAAAAAGCAAATCGATGTACATCGGTCATGTTATTACGCTTTTCTTATCTCACTACTCGTTCACTCATTGAAAATTTTGATTTGTTTAAACTCACCCTAGATACCAAAAAATTTATCTATTGGAAATTGTCATATTTAATCTCCTTTGGGTGTATAAGCATTTTTCAGCTCAGGTATAGATGACATTCCTCGGGTTTGATTAACATATGATAAAGAAATCATACTTGCACCTTAACAAAAACCAATGTCAGCATTTTATTGTAGCTTAATACCTGTGTTGATAATAGGAAGTTAAAATTTAATCATTTAGCTACAGAACGACAGGCTATGCTTTTAACATAGTTATAAGCTACTGAAAAACTACCTTTAAGCTCTCTAGATCATGAAACATAGAAAGGAGTATCAATTATTGAAATGATAATTCAAAACATGTAAACAGTTTATTTCCCTTTCTAGTTGTTTATTTTTTTCTTCCTACGAATTTAACAATACAATATTCCTGATTTTCTTTTAAATAAGCAAGGCAGCAATCGATTTATAATATTTCCATTGACATTATTATAAGATAATTATCATTTTTAAGGCATCTATGAAACTATGTTAGAAAAGTGTGTTACCTAGTTATAGAATAAATAATATTTTCAAATCGATTTCATAGACATAAATCTAGAAGAGTATCGATTCAAATCAAAAATGTGCTTAGTGGTTATAATCATTGCATTCAAAAATAATACTTTTGCAATAATTTCCTGCGAGCTGACGTGGAGACCGTCACACCTTGATCTTTAATGTACATCATATCATGGTACAATAAATAACATACTGTCCTGATAGACATTTATGCCATTCATTTGTATTATAGATAAAAGATAACATACGTGATCAGTTACATTGTATGCATTGTATATATTAACCTTGTTTTTTACAATTACTTCAGTGATATTAAGCTAATAGTTTAAATCTACTATAAGGCGACCTTAATACGCTATATATTTTCAAATTTAATTGATGTTTTACTTGACGAAAATATTGTTCATAGATTAGAGCACAATTTGAGACCCTTTTCATCAAATAATAATAAATCAACCATATTAAAAATTTAAGTGTTATCAAAGTTTAAAGGTACGCTGAATTGAAATTAGGAAGATAAAAATCCTTCACTAAATATTTCAGTAAAAAACAAAACCGATCGATATTTCACATAAAGCCGATTTCAACTCTATGCAACACTAAATAAGATAATGGTGAAACTTTCAATGGTAAACTTTAATAGGCGTAAAAACACATCAAGGTCGTGTTATAACAGGACTTTTATCTAGCGATTCGACTACATAACCCTCATCTAGAAATTCGTAAGCTAAAATTAACTTTCTTATCTTCGTGAAACTCCCTACCTTCAGGGTTTTTATCCCCACAATAGGGTTTCATGTGATCTGCATGTACAAATTATATCTTGGTATTAGGCACTTTCTGGATGCCATATACTTATATTTGGTAATACAGTTTTCTAACAGATAATAGTCATCCAAATGGGAACTAATTGTGCACTCCTGATAGCTGATGTATTTCTATATTGCTATGAGAGAGATTTTGTATCATGTATTTCTTAGGAAATTATACATGCATTTAATAACACTTTCCCCTATCCTTAACACAAATAATCCTTATTTCGATCATATGGTTACTAAAATATATCTCAGTTATCTAAAATTGAATAAGACTAACATTCAGACATTATTAGTACATCTTTTTTAGATTTAAACATTTCTATCATTAGCAATACTGATGTAGCAAAATATATGATAAAATAAATGATTTTGATTTTTATATTGTTAACTTTTTACATTTAGATGGAGATATACCTCTTGCTACATCACACGGGGTATATATTTCCCAATTTATTATATTTTCTAGGGCGTACATTCGTGTCAATGATTTTAATGAACGCAATTCATTTATTACTGACAAACATTTTAATCAAGGCTATTGCTATAATAAATTGCGTTTAACCAGTGTAATTCAGATTTAGTTCTAAAATTTTATTGCAATTCAAAAACACTTTAAAGACTAGGTATTAGCAGGCCAGATTTCTATGGAGATGTGGTTTACGAAATTCGCAGGATCATAGGTCATAGTAATTTTTCTGCTGTCTTCACTATAATTATCAAACGGTTTGTTAAAAGAGGTTGTGATCCAATTATTTCAAGGCATACCACATGCTTGATGTTCAACCCTTTAACAGTTCCAGACGCTACGTTTTCCTCTTTTGATTACATCTGACGGATTAAGTTGGACACTTTAGGACGGACTGTTCTTTAAAACTGGGAATGAATTGTCGTAATGTTAGTCTACTGTTATGCATCGTCGGGTGATTTTCTTGTTGCTCTGTCTTCCTTTAAGGCATTGAGTGCTTTGGTAATGGTAATTACGCTTTACCTTTTTAAACAAATCTACACGATCATTTATGTTTTATATTTATTTGGTCAAATGTATCCATGACCATTGTTAGAATTTCACTTGGCGGGGATTAATTTTATTTACACTGTTTTGTCATATAGGAATAAGTTCGGGCTGCGAGTGAGGTTATGGGCGCCTTAAACCGGTTTAAACTAACCAGTGGTGTAACTACCACTGACCGTTCCAAGGTGGTACCACATCTGTGTTCCTTCACATGTTTCACATATCTGAATGGTTACTTATTTTAAATGTTTGCATTTGTTGTGATGTCTGTCTTGTTAAATTATCGTTAGCGGTGAGTGTTTTCTCGAACCCTCTCCCCCTTCACACTTATATAAAGCAAATGCATAATCAGTGATTGATTAACTGTCTTTAAATTGACTTTTATAAGTAATTGTAAGATCTGTACCAGGGAACTGTTCTGTAAACCTATGATTTAGCTCCAAACGGGAAATTTCACATTTTTTAAGATTCCATTATCAATTTCCTTAAACATTCGGATAAAACCATGTTCGCAGCCTAGAAAATATGGGGGCTTTTCTTATCTCATTAGCTGCATCACCAATGATTTATGCATAGTATCAGCTTGAAACTAAGGTCCTTTCATTTTTATTTTGTAAACCTTGTAATCTGTGAGACATAGACACGTACCCTATATGCATTTGAAATTGACACAAGTATTGCCAAAACGCGACATTTGTTACGGAATTGAGATCAGGGTACATATCAAATGTATCTGTATGAATATGAAATCTTTGATGCGGCAAACCTTCCAAGATTTGAGTCCACATATGCATCGGAGGTATTATACCAAACATTAAAAGGAGATTGTATGGGAGCTCGAGTGCAAACACTTACGGTTACTTAGCATTATGAAAACTATATGTCATAATAATTGGCGATGAATAAAACATACAGAGGAACTGGCAGAAGGAGTACTGTAATTCTGCCAAGCATTTATTTCAAACTACTTCAAAATAATATGGGTAAAAATGAAATGTTTATGCAAATAATTTAACTAAATACATGGCCTACTTAGCATTAGTAGTTTTGTACAGTAAACTTCAAATGAAAGAATACAAAGCGATGTTATCTTCAAAGACATGCATATTCAAGGACGCCAATATGTAGCAATAGAGAGCTACACCCGAGACTACAGGTTGCAAAACTATTACCACAAGTTCTTTCCTTATTTAATGCTTCTAATCTATTAAGAGCTGAATCTTGAACCCACTTCGCTCTCCCTGTTCTTCCTTGACTTTACCATAATTAATAAACGAAACACCAAGTTTCTTGATCCTATTTGTTTAATAACAGTTTTGAACAGGAGATAAAAAACTTTATTTAAATGAATCAGCTTATGAAACTATGTTAATAAAAATTTTAGCAATAATGCTTTCTTTTTTATAGACAAAATTATGTTAGACGAGATAGAGATTATAACCTAGGTGTCAGAAATAGGAACATTAGCACATTTAAAACGAAAGTCAAACAACCTGGTCTACTACACCATCTTTATATTTAACCCTATGATACATTTGAATGTGTGTTATGTATATTTACTTAAATACCTGAATTTTTGTTGCTAATACCAATTGTTATCGGACACCTTATCGAGAGGTAGATGATTAATTATCAACAACAACTGACAGTAACGCCAACGACTGGTATCTATCTTTATTAATAATTGAACAGTGATTATAAACAAGTGTATTATATCAAAGTATAGGCTATTTGAATATTTAAATATGTAAACGTTTTGCTATCCAGCTAGCTTACGGAACGTCGGTGGCTCTACTCAGGTGCCCGTTCGTGCCTGAAATAATGCACGGTAGGGCACCTGAGGTCTTCCTCCACCAGTAAAGCTGGAACGTCGCAATATGGCCTTTACTGTGTCGATGTGACGTAAAACCCAAAACAAACAAACAAACTTTCTTTGTGTGGTTTTTCAATATGTGAATACAATGCCAAAATTCAGTTTCAAATGTTATGTCAATGATTCACTTTAAAGTTCAGCTTTAAGAAGACCAATAGTAAATGAGAACTCCTAAATAAGTTATAGTACACGGAGGTACAGCTTTACTCTGAAATGGCATCTTGTCTAAAAGCCGTGTTTTATTGTTGTTTTGTTTGATTGTTTGTTATCTTGGAGAGGATGATTACAAATAGAATGTTATATTTCTAGTGTAGATACTCAGTTCTGTTGGTTAGAACCTTGGCCATTTATAGTATAACCGAATAGGACAAACATTCTGGTGACCTTTTTAGACACAATGAATGCCAGTTCCAGTATTCTGCCGGTTTCCAACATGAGCCTCCAAATATCCACGTCGGTGGATTTAAATGGACGACAACCTAAAGCTAAACGTGAAAAACAGTGGCTAAAAAGGGAAATAAAAACTGTGTTTGTTTCCATCAGAAAGTAGAGAAAATAAGTTTCTCTAAAAAAAACCAAAACAACAAAATTGAGAATATTGCAGGCTCGTTTTTATTGAGCCTGTTCATGGACGGTACTGTCAAGTGCAAACCCTTCACGACCTTAGCACTGACATAAGCAGAATTCAACATTTCAACATGAAATGATTCAGTTTTAATTTAGAATCAATCGCAAATGTGTTCGTACAGTTGTTATAATGGAACCTTCATATGACACCTCCGTGCCATTCCATGATAAGCGGTGTAAGGTCCTGAGGAATTAGAAATCGTGTGCATGGGCGGAACTAAGCAAAATGGAAATTTGTATAAGGATCAGAGGTTATGGAGCCTGCATATCACAGATAAGACGTCAAAAGACAAAGTTGAGGTTATGGAGCCTGCATATTACAGATAAGACGTCAAATATAAAAGACAAAGTTAAAAATCGGGCAACATATCCTTAAATATGTGTTTTACTCTATCATTCCGTTCTTGTCAAAATATGTTGACCTGCTAAGCTAGAGAATGTGGGTTTTTTTTTTGTTCTGGGTCAGAATTTAGGATATATTGCACATAAGAAAAATATCACAATAAGCCTCAGATGAACCTTTTGAAGCGGTATTTCTAAGGCCAAGGTTCTAGTACATGTAGTATAATTAGTTGCACTACATGCATATACAGCAAAACATATTTCAATTTTGATCTTGCAAGAGCATAAAGACTGGGAGTCTTAAGTTCGTTCATTGATAATGATGTTTTTCAGTTGTAGAAATAGGTAACCCGACAAACATATCGGGTGGGCGTGTCCATTTACGCATCACTTGTTGATTTTTGACGTCCATTTTGTTATCATGGGATATTAGATTATTCGCTTTGATTGGCATGCGGTGTACATGTAGAACTGTTCAATTCTTTAAACTCACTAATGGAAAGACCTCTCCACAGTGTTGAGAATGATTGCTGGCGGCATTCATTTCTGCGAATCATATTGTAGCATTTGAGCTAAGGGAGCGCATGTTAATACTTAAATCATTAGAACCAGTCTACAAAAAATTATTATGTGCATGCTCGGCTCCAAAATACTTCTTTACTCAAACAAAAAATTACCTTCGAAGTGAACAAAGCGGTAAAACGAAAAATCGAAAAAGTTCCGTTACTTAACACCACAAGCAATGGCTCATTCCGTTTGAATCTTTTATAATACTGTATAAATCGATCATAGTTTTTATTTGTTTGGGTCGTCGGACCAAACAAATAATGGTAGCGAAATTTCAGAGCCTAATGCTGTTAATTGCAAATGCCTAAAGTAGTCCACTTTTTTGAAGCGGTTACTTCCCTTTATATGTACACTAACGCCGAAAAATTCAGGGGAGATCAATGCGTAAAGATTGTCAAATGACAGGCGCATTGATTTTCAAGCAAAGTAGTTCCCGAATGGTCGATTTCTAATATTGTTTCATTCTTTATAGATATACATGCTTACAGTAAGCTTCATGATTATTTACATCTGTGTTAAACAACAGGTTTAGCGTCGAAATAATAAGAGTTACAAACCCTAATTTAGAATAATATGGTTTTCTTCAGGCCGTTAACATATAACTTCAACGTGGCCGAGGGGTTTGCACGCTCGCTTATGAATCGAGATGTCTGAAGTTCGAATCCCAGTTGAGGCAACTCATTTTTTTTTTCAATTTTTTAAGTGAAATGAACATTGAATTGACTATCAGTGTTGCAATTAGTCTTATAGCCAATTTACTACAGTTAAAACACTGGCAAGTATTGGTGGCACTATACAAAAACAAATTGGTTTTTAATCTCACAACCTTCACCTTTCTGACATTCTGAGACCCAAACAAATTCAGCGCCTTCTGTGGTTTGATTTTAATAGCGTTTTGCTATTTCAAGTTCCGAAAAATAGTAACAGTTCACATTATAGCTACAATATCACCATTTTATATAATGTCACCGAGAGAGCCTTGTACCGCCTTTCACTTTTGAACCGGTATGACTTACTTCCGCAGCGAGGTTTTTTGTAATTAAGCCAAAACAAAAACTTTTATCGGCTTTATTTTTCAAAATGTCCATTACCATTACATGTTTCTCCGAAAATGATATGTCATGATAAAATAAAGGGAGACAAATCGAATATACTCATATGCCGAAGGGAGCGTACGCATTAGATTTCCTTACATTATTTCACATCTTGCTGTATTAAATCTGTACTATAAGTCTCTGATCAGTATACTTATATTTGCAATACATTATTTTTTGTTTTCTCTTTTGTACTGCCTTCTCAGCGGTTGAGACATGGACTTTGTTCCCGCTCTCATTTATTAATATAACATGCTGTGCATCACCAAAGGGGAAACCAACATATGACTTTATATGATGAAAATCAGAAGGAAATTTTGGTTCCAAATTTATTCTAGCTGTACATCGAAGGGATTTATTTATCAAAATCAGACCCATGGGAAAAATTGTATACACAAATAGCTCCGCGTTTAATATTTCGACGCGTAAACTTTTCGATAGCTTTTACATACGGTACTTTGAAAACAGTCATACGATTCAGAATTATTTACCCTGGTAATAAGGGTTTTCGATCGTTTTCAATTAGTGCTTTTTGACTTTTCGTTTATATTTTCTCAATTCAAGATCAAA
>NW_026864617.1:0-6858 GCF_026571515.1 Ruditapes philippinarum
TTTAATAATGTCATTTTGCACATACATGTATATATCATGACTGTACAAAACCTGCCCATCCATGGAAAAAACACAGGGTATGAAAGTACGTCAATATGATCTTGGATATTCTTAAATGACCATCATTAAAGCTAGATGATACTGACTTTGTATGTACTGTTCTATATAAGATCAGTCAAATTAATATATTTTAAATTACTTTTTGTGCATAGTTTACACCTGCTGGTGTAATGTTGCAATATCATGTGATAACTTCTTCCTCTTTATTCATACATGTATATAAGAATGGCTCTGTTTTTCGAGGGATTGGTTGAGTTATTGTCGAAATGCTTCTCGTCATCTGAGAAAATATAAGAAAAATAATTTAAACGGCCTGACGTGGACTTTCTTCCAGCCAGAATATGCGGACCATTATTCGTATTGAGCTACCGTTTACGTAGACTCCATTACAATTGACTATCCATAAATAATATATCATCGTGAATTTACCATTTTGGTCGTTTAAAATAAACAATTTTATGTAAAGTACAAATGAATACGCATTGTACACATTACGGTGCGTCAAATTCAGGTATGTGACATTTCGTTACAAGTAAGCTAGTCACTGATTGGCTGAAGTGTAGACATGTATTTTCCTGTCTAAAAATAGAAATATCGGTCTGAACCTACAATTTTAGCAGAGGTAAGAAGTGAGCGATAGTGGAACATTCGACCGATGCGCAGGAGAGTAATGGCAGTCAAACAAGACGTCAATAAAATAGAAAGTTTACTTGTTGTGCAAGATGTAGAATTAGCAATGAATCTGGCTTTGTAAGGTTTTCAGAATATTTGAACCAAAACTACAGCCAGTAGAGTGTTAACAAGCTTTTTCTATTTTTAGCTCCTGTGACCTAATTTTTTATCGGAGATAACCCATCTTTGAACTTGACCAAGAAATTATCAAAACAACCTTCCTGACAAAATTTCAGAATATTTGGGTTACAACTGCAGCAACTAGAGTGTTAAGAAGCTTTTTCTATTTTTAGATCCTGTGGCCTAGTTTTTGATCGGAGATGACCCATCTTCGAACTTCACTTAGAAATCATTAAAACAACCTTCCCGACAAATTTCCAGAATATATGAATCAAAACTGCAGCTACTAGAGTGTTAACAAGCCATTTCTATTTTTAGCTCCTGTGACCTAGTTTTTGACAGGAGATCACCCATCTTCGAATTTGACCTAGAAATTATAAAAGCAACCTGCCTGACAAATTTCCCGAATATTTGGATCAAAACTGCTGCCACTAGAGTGTTAACAAGCTTTTTCTATTTTTAGTTACTGTGACCTAGTTTTTGACTCGATCTTCAATCTCGATCTGTATTTTTTTGAGACAAACATTTTGACAAAGCTTGACAAAACTGTGACTGCCAGATTGTTAACAACCCAATTGTTGACAACGCACGATGCACGACGACGGACGCCGGACATAGCCCCATCTCTAAACCTCACCTAGACCACTTCGTGGTCAGGTGAGCTAAAAATGCTGATAATATGCACAACTATACATAGTATTCATCATTCCTGTACAGTTTGAATGAAATTGCACCAGTAGTTTCTGAGGAGTAGTCCAGACAAGCTTTGTGCGGCTGGAAACACAAATCAAAACCTTTCTTATTCAAGGGCCATAACTCGGCCAAAATCATTCAGACAGAAAACCTGTGTAATTTGCGCAAGTACTTGAGCCACTTATCAATCCTGTAAAGTTTCATTGAAATTGCGTTAGTGGTAAAAGAGATGTACACTTTTATAATCAAGGACGATACTTTTGCCAAAAATAATTCAACCACAAATCCCGTGTCATATGCACAAGTATTTGATCTATGGATCTATCCTGTAAAATTTCACTGAAATTGCTTTATTTGTTTATTGAAGATGAATATAAACGTTTTTCTTCGAACAAACAAATTTTAATAAATACCTAGTTCATATAAATTACACTGCTTCCCATAGTGGTGAACATTTCTATGGAGTTTTATTAGAATCCCACAATACATGTAGGAGATAGGCTTTGGACAAAATTGCAATATTTTTCATCATTTGTGACCTTGAAATTATACAGACCTGTAGTCATGCTAACGATCATTTGTGTTTCAATCCCTAAATAAATGATTTTTGTTCACTAACTGGTCCAAAAACACAGTCAATTTTTATTTGAAATTTTACCCTTATGTTTGACCTTGATCTTGGCGGAATGGACCTTAATTTTGCACGCGACACTCCACCTCACAATAGCTAACAATAAATCTTGTGCCATGTTATATTGAGATCCCTCTATGATTTTAGAAGTTTTGCTCCGGACAAGCTTTTATATGATCTCTGAATCTCTGAATGTTACCTTGACCTTTCACCTAGAGCCCTGGTTCACGAGCTTCATACACCTGTTTATAGTGGTTAACATTTCTATGAAGTTTTAAGAAAATTCCATGCTTTTAGAAGATATGCTCCAGACAAAATTGGACACGGCCAATTACCCAGACCGCCCGTCAGTGGAAAAACTATAATATGGCCCGTTTTTTTTAAACGGGAGTATTAAAATCCTTAAACCCAAAAATGCCAATAGTATGCACAACTAGGCTAAGCATTGATCATTCAACCGAAAACCCGTGCATTTACGCAAGTACTTGAGTTACAGATCAATCCCATAATGTTTCGTTGAAATGTTTATGATGGTGGCGTTAAACGTGTAGTCCGGACAAACTTTGAAATAAAGATAAGAAAATGGCCATAACTTTGACAAAAATGCCGATGAAACGGACCACTAATTTTCGTACTGAACATTCCTGTAAAATTTGGATGAAATTATTTCAATACTCAGTGAAGAGTAGTCCAGACTTTTTTGTTACGGTTGGACGGACAGACGACAGAGAAGTGATTCTACTTCTCTGTAGAGCGACATGAAAAACACGTGTTTCAATAAAACAAAGCACACACAATTGCACGGTACTCACCTATTATCTCCGACAGAAAGGCTTCGAAAGCTGCATCAACCTTGGTTCCACCCCATGCTCCTCCACTTGCCTTGTGAAGTTCTTTCAGATTCCCGTTTCTCAATACTTCATGAATGGTGATGTCTATTGTTCCGCCTTCAAAAAAAAAGAAAACAGTTACAAAATCTGATACTTGTTTCAGTCTCTTTATATTGTTTAGCAGCCTTTTCATGTCGTAACATATCTACTATGTATTGTAATTATGATATATTAATGAACAATTCATTTTGTGGTCGGAACGTTGTGTAAAAGTGACATAATGCTTATTGTTTTAACGGTCAAGTTCGTAATATATATCAAACGATGGACAATTTAAATGGCTATTGACCAATGTTTGATAACCAAAAAAATATACAAACTACCCATATAACAAAAAGCCTGCACCATTCTTTTTTATAAATTCTGAGCGATATTAATAGAGCTGTTCGTGAATCATGTGGATAATTAATGATCTGCGAACAGTTAAATATCAATTCGGACACAATTATGGCAAAATGCAAGGTATTTTGACTTTGTCTATGCATTAATCATTTTCACTTTGAGGGTATTTCTTAATTTAATGTTTATTTACATAGTGTACTGTATACAAAAATACAACCAGACAGACAAAAAGTCCTCATTGTAATCGATAGTGATGCGCAATGATATTGCTGACGTTAATTTATAACGATAAGCTGAAAATATTTGAAAAGAAATTTAAGTGCACATCTGATTCAGCAAAAACATTAGGCTATTTATTTTCGTCAGATTAAAAGAAAAATATAAACATAAATTTAGAACTTAAACTTCAAGAATTTTTCAATTGCTTAAAGCAGTGGCAACACTGAAAGCTTACTTTGTTGGGAAAAGTAATAGTGATTAAAACTTTTGCATTGCCAAAATTAATATATCTTTTTCAGTTTTAGCAAACCCATCCATTGATAAGATTAAAGAAATAACTAAAGCGATGTTTCACTTTTTATGGGCAGGAAAACCAGAAAAAAAATAAAACGCAATTCTTTTAAACTTAAAATCAAAAATGGTGGCTTAAAATGATAGACATTACATATTATCTTAATACAGTAAAAGCAAGCTGGTAAAAAGGTATATAAACAAAGATAATGAGGGTTCATGGAAACTTTTTGTAAAACACAATATAAAGCAATATGGAAATGAGTTTATCTTCCAATGTAATCTTTCAAAAAATGATATTGATAATTTATATCCACACAATTCGTTCATGAATGATGTTCTTTCGTCTTGGTTTCACATTCAGCATGAGCACAATAAAAACAAAGATAATGTTGAACTAGTATTGAATAATTCTAGCATTAAAATTGACAACAAACTGGTTAATTATAAAACATGGTATTATAAAGGCATACTTTATATAGAACATCTTTATGATTATAGGTGAAAAGCCTTTTATAAATATGATGTTTTTAAAAACATTAAAGAAACAGAAAATGCTGATTATTTAAGATACTTTATGCTTATAAACAATATACAAATTTAATACCTTGAGAAACTAAAAAACAACACAACTTATATGGAAGAACAAGATACGATTCTCAATAAACTTGAAGATGATGAGAAGGTAAAAAATAAAAATGATGAGTAACAGGAAAAAGAAATAGATAGAGAATTGAATTGGAATAAGATATATACTAACCACTACAATGTATTATAGATGTGACATTAAGAAATTGTCAGTATAAGTTTATCCATAGACTTACTGCAACAAACACTATGCTTTTCAAATATAATCTATGCAATTCAAATGTGTGTGCTTTTTGCTGCAGTAGTTTAGAAACACATCATCATCTATTTTTGGAATGTTATAATGTGCAAAATTTATGGTCAAACTTGCATTCTTTTCTCTTTCCGTTAACCTTCATTTTTCATACAGTAAAGAAACAGTGTTTTTGGAGAGCTTACAACCAATATAAATAGTAATGTAGTATATTTTATCATTATTCTAATGAAATATTACATTTTAAAAATGAATTATCAAAGAAGTAAGCCCACTTTTGATATTTTCAAAACAAATTGCTGTTAAGGATACAGATAGAAGAAGCAATTGCATTGACAAATGATAAAATAAAATCGTTTAAACAAAAATGGAGTAAACTATCTTACACTTTAACAAACAATACTGATGACGAAAACAATAATATTATGTAAATGAAACAATAAAACAAAAAAATTAAAATAAATGAAACTGATTCACTTGTCTCATTTCCCCCCCCCCCCCCCCCCCTGTGTGTGTGTGTGTGTGTGTGGTGGGCCTACGTGCGTGTGTGTGTGATTTTGTAAGAATGTTAGTTTATTAAGACGAGTGTATGTTGTATCAACCTAATGATAATGTGTTTTAAATGAGATGTATATGTAATATATTTAGTTACAAATGTTGTATGTAAATGTGAATGATTGTATTTATATGTTTTTGAAATATGAAATAAATGGGGAAAAAAAGTTTGAAAATATAATGTAGATTCTTTATCGCCTAAAACAAAAGTTTCGCCATCTTTGAATTACTTTGGCTTTATATTTCCATGTGACAAAACACGAAAGATCACAGAATAGTTTCTTACTAAAAGTTTACTACGACCTCAATTTTTAAAACATTCATAAATGTATGTGAAACAATACCTTAAGTCTATGTTTAACGACTATCTATACAATATTATAAAGTTTTACCGCCAGCATCTAATACCAGATACTTCTTCCCAGCTTGAAATTTAGACAATGACACTTTTTTCCGGCCAAGACTTTTCTCAACAGGCAGATGTCGGCAAAACAATGATGCTGCCTCAGGTTCGAGTGCAATGGTTAGTCTCTCCTTCGATATACCAGCCTTGAAAATAAACCGATATTTTATCAAATACTTAGTATAATCGGCTTCATTGCAAATGTTAAGCGACCTATACATTATTCAACGATAAACATATTCTTTGGTGTTCTGTACACAGTGAATCTAAAATCAGAACTTATTATCTACATTGTTTTATATTTTGTCTATAGCGAACTAGTTAATGAATAGCATATTGACTATAATTAACGCTTTCGGTGAATTTAACCTATAAACAACTTTGCACATTTTAAATCCTTCAAACCAAAACAAATGAAAATACAAAAAAAAAATTAGAAAGTTAATTGAAACAAATAATTACTTCTTCAGCGGCTTCCCTCATAAACTGCTTGGCTGCATCATTCCAAATAGCTGGAACTGTCAGTACCCAATGAATATCACTGTTTCTTATTCCATCATCAGCAATGCGTTTTTTTGAAATCTCAATCAGGTCATCTTTATGATATTTCATTGACAAAGCAAAAACAGTCTTTGCTTTTAATTTTTTACCGCTTGCATCTTCAATCATAATATTTCGTTCTATTCCCTAGTAAAAAAACAACAATCATATATTTAAAAGCTACTTATGGGTAACTCATCCTTATTCTTAGTCTCATGAACTCGTTCTACATAATGCAGATGAAATTACCAAGGTGTCACTGAAACTTTAGTTTTTCACAAGAATAATGACGATGTTCTTCCACATTATGTAGACGACAATCACCATAATCGCCATTTCGGGTTGCCTGGGTTCCAGTCGGTCGATCTGTTTTGTACTTCTGTTCGACAAACCGACAGCTGATCAAAACACGATCGAATATAAAATAGGTCATATGTTATGAAAATGCAAAACTTATCAAAGCCTGATTACTAGGCTACCTTTCGGGATATGAGGGGCAACACATCCTCAATATTACCACAAAAACCAAAGTCTGTTAGCAGGGAAACAATTTACCTTTTCGATTTTGGGATTTCAGAAAAGCATACCGTGCATCGAAAGT